>NC_091752.1:49361665-49536665 GCF_043380555.1 Nothobranchius furzeri
TGTTCTTAGTCGGAATTCTCGTTAGCACCCGCCGTAGCTTGACTTGCTCGGTAAACGCTGTCAGTCGAGAACAACCGCAGAGCGATACTGCATCCAGATTGCGTACGCTATTGAAACCCTTTCAATCACGGAGCGAGATGCCCGTTGGTTGATCGAGGCAATTTTGAGACCCTGGTCACTACAGGGCATTCGCTAGCATTAGCCGACGAGCTAACTAGCCACTCTCGGTGAGAAGGCTCGGGAACGCGTCCCGCGAAGCTTTCTAGCCGTTCCGACGCAGCGGAACTGCGTCCTTTAATCCGCTAAACCTTCCGGTACGGAGTACTTTAAGGTAACGTTAGCGGCGGTTCTAATAAACGCTACGGTGTTTAGAATCGTGAGATTGCTACGGGGATCAAAGCCGGGTGTCGGACGACGCATGCGCGGCGGTCCGCCATCTTAGGTGCCCGACACGTAGCTCGACCCGCCATCTTGGGCAGGTCAAATGACAATGATATTTTTGGCATTATTGAACAATTTTGCCCAAAATATTCATTCACCAGCCTAGCTTCCCTGTAACTAATTCTTTAAAAAAATCTACAGGTAAGGTTGTTTCTAAATAAACATCTAATTAGAAGGCAAATTCGAAGAGTAAATTAGTAAATAAAACAGGAAAAGACTATTTACTATTTTGGAAAATGGACTCAGAGGTCACAATGCAATTACAATCCCAACTTCAGGCGGCGATTCAAACCGCTTTCCTACCTATGATGACTGAGATGAAGAACATGATGAACATGATTTGCGCTCTTCAGAAAGACGGCGAGGACGTCAAACAATTCATGCGTGATTCTCAGGCGACACGGGCAGCAGCTCCGTGTTTGCCTGAGAAGCCACAAAATGAGACTGGAATGCTGCAGGTTGATGTTTTCACAGGTTCTGATTCACAGAAAAACAACAACACCTCAAAGGAAAGCGACGACACCTCACCGGTCGTTCCATCCGTGGCGATGTTAGGCGACGAACCCGCAGATGACGACCGCAGTACCACTACTACCACCGCCGTAACTGAGAAAATTTTGCTTGCACCTCTGGTCGTGAGAAAGGGATCTAATAGGCCCGCAGTGGAGGTCACTGTAAATCAGAGACATCACTGTGTCGCATTATTAGACACAGGAGCGGACATCTCGCTTATCAGCGGAGCTCTTTACAGCAGCATGTGCGAACAAAGGGGGGAGGACATCTCACCCCCCACACTCATTTCGGGCCCAAAGGATTTTGACGAGTTCTATGGCGCTCCCTCGCCCGCGGCTGCGACGACTGAGGTCAACATCTCGATAGGAGGCATGTCCTTTAAACACCTCGTGTACATCAGCGAGGAGATGCCGATGCCCATGCTCATAGGGTTGGACTGTCTCCAACGCCTTGACGCTAGAATCAGCGGTGCGTCCGGACAACTGTTTGCACGTGTGCGGAAGCCAAAGCCGTACAAACCGTGGCCTGACACAGGCGGACGCCCTTCGGTGGCATGTCTTTCGCGGGGGGACGCGATTTCGACCTCACCACCACTCTCGAAGCCACCGGGTAGACCCCCGGAACTTCTGTTACAGATTGAGAAGGTCATAGACCAAGCGGATGCTCTCACCAACGATGTCGAGCGAGACCAGCTAAGACAACTTTTGCTACAGTACCAGGATTTTCTTTCACTTGACTCCTTGGACTGTGGTCTGACCACTATCCATGAAGTCCGGATTCCTACCAGGCCAGATGCACCGCCGTCCTTTGTGCGGCAATACAAGATTCCCCTGGCGTCCATAGAACCGGTCCAGGAAATCATTGACAGCCTCTTGGCTAACGGGGTAATTCGACCCTGCAACAGCACCTACTCGGCTCCGTTGTGGCCGGTACTGAAGCCTAATGGTAAGTGGCGACTTACCATTGACTACCGGCAACTCAACAAACAGGTCCCCTTGTCTAGGTGGCCTATGGCACACCTGGAGCAGGAGCTTCCAAAAGTGAAAAATGCTAAGTATTTTTCCACCCTTGACATTGCGTCTGGATTCTGGACGATTCCCGTCCACGAATCGGACCAACACAAACTTGCTTTCTCCTTTGCCAACCGGCAGTACACCTTCACCCGGTGTCCTTTTGGTTATTCCAACTCACCAGCTGAGTTCAACATCTTCTTGAACAAGGCCTGCCCCGATGCTCGAGAGCGTGGGACACTCATCTATGTCGACGACATTCTTATTCGTCGGCGTACGTTGGATGACCACCTGGCCGAGCTGGACCATGTCATGGGTCAGCTCGCGGCGGCGGGTGCTAAGATCTCTCTCGCCAAGGGACAGTTGTGCAGGTCGCAAGTTCAGTACGTTGGCCTCCTTGTGGGACCACAGGGAGTGCAGCCTCAGCTTGGCAGGATTCAGGGTGTTGCCACCATCACACCTCCGACGAACGTCTCCGAACTTCGCAGCTTCTTGGGGGTCTGCAACTACTCGCGTCAGTTCGTGGAACATTACGCTGAGTTGGCACGACCTCTGACTAATCTGTTGAAGAAGGATGTGGCGTTCGAGTGGGCGGAGCAGCACCAGCAGGCCATGGATGACCTGAAGGCCGCAATGTGCTCGGCTCCGTGCTTGGCGCTCCCCGACTGTGACAAGGAGTTCCATCTTGAGGTTGGTTTCTCAGCTCACTGTTTGAGTGCTGGTCTCTACCAGATTCATGACTGCAACAGGCGTGTCGTGGCCTATGCTAGTAAGCTCTTGACTGGACCTGAGTTGAAATACTCGGACTGTGAAAAGGCTTTGCTTTCCACCATGTGGGCAGTTAAGTACTTTGCGAACTACATTGGCGGACAGAAAATCATCATTGAGACGCAGCACCAGCCGGTGACCTTCCTTAACAGTCAGCGCATCAGAGATGGTGTGGTGACCAATTCACGAATTGCTTCATGGCTGCTGGCTCTTCAAAGTTTCGACATCAAGGTGCGTTACGCCCAGAACCGACGTAGCCCTCTTGGCATGGGTTTGGCTGCGTGCCAACACAGCTCGGACGACGCCATCGCGTCAGTCCCGCCAGCCAGACCCCCTCAGACTCTTCTAAATCATCACTTCTACGACCAGAACCTGCAAACTCACCTGCTTGCAGCATTCTCGTTCGCACAGGCATCTCTGGAAAAGTCAGCTGAAGGCAGAAAAACTTATTACGATAAGAAAGCCTCACATTCCGAACTCGATGTAGGTGACCAGGCCTGGTACTACATTTTCGCTCCCAAAACGGGTAACAACAATGCGACCTCGGGGAAGCTGGCTAAGAAACTTTTGCCCAGATGGTCGGGTCCATACCTGATTACAGATAAGATCTCTCCGGTCGTGTATCAGATCAAGATCGCCGACAAAAACAAGGCGCCCGTCTACAAATGGGTACACAGGGACCATACCAAACTGCACAAGGGTCCCACAGATTTGGCCGATACCAACAACAACAATCCATCGACTTCAAAAGGGGGGTGATAAATACGTCCCGTTGGTTCCACAGATTTCTATCTCTGATTACACAAATCTGTTTGTTTGTGAGTGTACATGGTTGTCTTTCCTGTTATACGTCACGTGCAGACTTAAGGTGTGTTGAGACGGACGTGCTGTGGGCTCCTGGAGTCAGGTAAAAGGCCGGGAAACAGTGAGTGGGTTAGGCCACATAGTACTGTTGTCCAAAATTTTATTTTTTTTTTATCTTTACTAATCACAATTCCTTAGGGGTACATTAACATGAACATGATTACTAACCACTGATTTACATTTTAGTACTGATTTACATTTCTGTTTTTTATAGTACCTTTGACCAGTTGATTTTTACAGTGAAAATTATGTTTGTGGTTATCAATTCTTGGATTTATCCTACGGGGCTATAACCAATTTTGCCCCTGTCCTGACACAAGTATTTACAGTGAGGATTCACTGATACCAGTTAGGGTTTCTTTCATTTTTCTGCTTCTCGCATCATCCCTTTTTGCATCTAACACAGACAGGGCCGCATCCATTTCTTCACTTCATGGGTAATTACACATAAAACTAACACATAGTACAAAAGGCACTCATAGAGTTAGGTTTTTATTATTTTTTATTTCTTTGATGACATGAAATGCACTTTTGTCGTGTCTACATTGAAGTGCCTACACTGTGCTCTCTCTCCTCTGCTGAGCTTGTGAGGATCCTGCGTCCTGGGGGTGGATCCGTGACTCGTCATCTGCATCGACTACTCCTGAGGGTGCTCCGGCTCGTTGGCCTTGGACGACTGTGGTTCCGGCATGGCTGCTGGGACACCTCATTCGTTGGGATTACTGTCATCTGCTCTTCCCTTTTTGTGGATTACGATAAGTACTCTTTCAAAGTTCAATTTTTATTTGGAATATTACCCTGCCTGTGGATACAACAATCGATTTTTAATTGGAATACTACCCTGTTCGTGGATACGTTCAAGATTTGCTCCTGCTTTGCTTTATTGCCCGTGACGATATGACGTTGCTGTTGCTTCGTTTATGGCTTCCATGGGGAATAATTAATAACCTGCTGACTTGTGTTCTTCCTGAGGAGTATGCGTGACTGTTCTCCGGCGTGGCGTTCGTATCTCACCACAGATGGCTGTTCCCTTGGGATCGCATCCGGTTCTGTTGTCGAGATTCTTCATAACTTGGGTTTGTTCAATGACCAAGTGGTCTCTTGAAGGACCACATTGACCTTGAAAAGGGGGGATATGTAAGGTTATGAAGTTCATTATTTTCAACTCCATACAGCTGCCCCCTGTGCACAATAACACCGTGTAGAAAAACCAAGGTCGGGTGTTCCTCAGACTGTTTACATTCCAGGAGAAGAGTCCAAAGGAGAAGAAGAAACTTTACTTAATCAAAGTACTTTATTTGTGATTAAAATTATTAAGCAAAACAGATGTTGATCAACAATAATCAAGTGAATGATCTGTGAAATAAATATGTCATGAATTATGTTTAATGAAACAGGACTACGGCACAGACATACTGATCCTCATCTCCATAGAAACGCATGACACATTGTTCCAACCAATCAGAGCTTTCGGCTGCTGCAGGAGAATCTGGTGTTGACTTCAAGTGTCCAATCCACTTTACTGAAACTTAAAACAATTCAGAGATATAAAACAAGGCAACACCATTTTAAGTCAGTTCCATTTTGACTTCAGTTCTAGTCACCGTCATCCTAAAGATAATCACAGACTGGCCAGATGTGTTTTCTTCTTTAAACTAAGAACTGTGAAGCGGGAGATTTTCGTCGTTTAATAACCAGACGACGTCCTTTCAAAATAAGAGCACCTGCTGACGCCGCCGAACGGTACCAGGGTCGACCCTCCAGACGGGCTTTGAAACGTTGTGATCGCTGCACCGACAGCTCCAGCGTACATCCAAGGTCTCCAGACCTGGCATTTCCTGATCTACCTGGGAGACCCCCACTGGGTACGTACACGGCAAAATAGCGGCTCATGTCATCACTTTATAAGCCTCGTGATATCTAGTCATAACAAAGACGACCAGATTCATTGACGTCAGCCTAGAGAGTCTGAACCAGACACACACACACACACACACACACACGCACCAACACAACATCCGAATCCATTTTCATCCATCACAGAGTTAGTCCTGGTAGATTGTTTAGAATTTATAATTCAGAAATTAAAGATTCTCAAACGATCCCATCTATCTCTCTTTTCTTGTCTCAAAGTCAATACAGAGTGTTTAATTAAACTCCCTGATGATAAAAACAGCCTATTCTTCTGTTTATAAAAAGTAACTACTTACAGTGTATTAAAATACAACTCTAGATAGTTACATCACTTCAATTCCGTTACACTTTATTGAAAAACAATAAAATACAGGTATACAGAAAGTGTGGGAAAATGATAATGTGAAAGTACTGCACTTTAAATGTAATCCTATTTATCTTTAAAAAGAAAAACTCTACAAATGTCCTGTACAGCAACATGACAGAAGAAAGGTGGTCTGTCTGTCAGAATGTGCTGAACAGATTTGCTCTATCAAGAGGAGCGTTTTGTGTAAGAGTTTGTTATTGTAATATTGGTTTGGGTTATGTATCGCCTGTAAATGCTGAACCAATCTGGAATAAAGAGGGATGCTGACCAGTAGAGGTGGTTCACCACACTTTGCTTCCACAGTCTCACATCCTGGGTCGTCTTTCTCTTCCCCAGCTCTTCGATTTTCTTACCAATTCATGGAGAGCCAAATAGACCCACATTTAAAATAGAAGAAAAAAAATCCTGTAATATTCACTATATACATCCCCAAAGATTACCTTTTCCCATGTGCCAGGGACAGTAGCGGTTTTAGGCACAGGTAGACAGGGCAGTTGCCCGGGGCGGCATTTTTTCATGACACAAAAGGGGCGCACAAGCGCTGAGTAAAAAAATAAAAAAGAAAGAAATCTGCGCCGCACCGAGGTTTTCTATTATATGTCATATCGCAGTGTCTGGATTGGAAACAGCAAGTTGGCGCCCCCTGCAGCTGCAGGCG
This sequence comes from Nothobranchius furzeri, assembly GCF_043380555.1. Taxonomy (NCBI): domain Eukaryota; kingdom Metazoa; phylum Chordata; class Actinopteri; order Cyprinodontiformes; family Nothobranchiidae; genus Nothobranchius; species Nothobranchius furzeri. The sequence goes on from NC_091752.1 coordinate 49,368,201, forward strand.
CTCCTGCTGACTGAGAACGTCCACGTGCTCCGTGTGTGTATGAAGAAGAGGAAGGGGAGGGGTGCGGCGGGGAAATTCACCTCTGGGTCTTTCCCAAATGAAATGAGCGATAGGGGCTGAATCAACTGTATTAACATGGCTAAAGTTAATCACATCTTGATGTTCTTCCATTTAACGCACATTTCATTCATAATATCATAAACACAGGCCTATCATTCTTTCAGGTTTTTCTGAATTGTGTGAAATGGCCGAATAGAAAAAGGAAAAACTAAACGATTTTGTGGTCACCCCCCCCCACCCCCCCCACCCCCACCCCCATCAAGGTCACGTTGTTTAGTCCTGACTCAAGGAAACTTATTGAGTCAAGAGCCAAACAGAAGAGATGAACATAAAAAGGCTAAAACCACCAGGTGCCCGATTCAGGAAAAAAAAAGAAAAAAAAGAGGAGAAAGATAAAGGTATGTACGCTCTCATGATGCAAGTTTTCAATTTTTTGAACCAGTTAACTGGGATTTTAACGGTTAAATTTGGTCAACTAATTGCTAACAGAACTAATAGGGCTGAAATATTAAAACGAATATTCAAATGGTTTGAAAAAAATCCTTCGTGTTTTACTGATTCAAACTAGGATTTGTTAAATGCTCGCTGCAGCCTGCCTGAACAACAACAAACACATGTTGATCATGTTCACACAATAATAAATAAAACAATTCTACAAGCAGAAGAAAACTGCCAAGTCACCACTAACTATCCTGTTTATTTATTGCAGATGGCTGCACTGATTATTTTTTACATGATTTGTTCTGTAAAAGTTGGCATTTTTGGTAGTCTACCGTTTTTTATGTCAGTTTAAATTACAATTTCAGAGGCAATTCTAAAATATTATGGGTCATGATAAAGATCTATTGGAGATCTACCCCAACTTTTGGACTGCTCTGCCAGTCACTGTGGCTCAAGCTGAGAGGAGCTTTTCAAAATTGATCAAGTCATACCTGAGGTCAACTATGTTTCAGGGGCGGCTCACTAACCTGGCTCTGATTAGTATCAATCAGGCGCGCAGATAGGGTGAGGGACGGGGGGGATCTGTCCCCCCCAGATTCAGATCGACCCCGATCCGTCCCCCCCAGCTAAGGCCAGAAAGAAAACAAAATCGGAGGTTTAGCGCTTAAAGCTCCTTTTTCCAATTACATTGAATGCAGCATGACGTAAACAAACACCGACTCCAGAGGCGCCAAAGTGGTTGCTGCTAGGATGCAGGATGAAGCGAAAAAGGCAAGCAACGATTACTGCGTATTTAAAAAAGACCAACAGTGTAAGTAGGCGGGACCGATCTGTCTGTTTATGCATGTTGGTTCTAGTTTCAGTACGTTGTTGTCAGTGTTGGGACTTACTCGTTATAAGCGCCAAAGCCTCATTGCTGACTTTAACAAGTCTCATCTACAAATATGATCCCTCATGAAGTTACTACTTTACACCAGAAGATAGTGGAGATGTGGAACTTTTAGGCTGAGCAAAGTTTGGGAGTTTTTAGAGTTTGAAAATCGTCTCCCGCCGAGAGGCTCCCAGTCGGGGAGAGGAGGAGATGCGCGCAACATGAAGAGCGCAAATATTAGATAAAACGTATAATTGCCGGCAGGTCTGGTCTTTGTTGACTGATCACTTTGTCTGGTAATGACTGACTCTGATTATGAAGCAGAATATTGACTCTGATGAAGAAATTCACTCATCCAGCCGGGAAGATTGACTCTGCTGCAGCATCAGACAGCTGGTGCTGCACGAGAGGTGTGTGGAGTCTACAAGCTCCAAACGTTGGGTTTGATGTTTGTTTAACCTTCTCTGGGACGTGATGGATGTAGAAATGATGGTAAAACACAGCAAACGTGACAGATGTAGCGACAATGTAAAAAAAAAAGCCGTAAAAAAGAGGCAGATACTGATGCGTTCTATATGGAAGTCAAGTGTGCCACATAATCATAAAAAAAGTAAAATATAAAATTTAAAAAGAGATTTATATATTTATATATAAATTAAAACTTTCCAAAAATAATGAAAATTTATAAATAACGTAAAAATACGAAGGAACATCTGTTGGTCAGGCTGAAAAGTTTGGAAACCACTGCTCTAAGTGATATGTGAATATTGTTTCTTATTATATTTTATGTGCAGTTTTTTAGGGCTTTTATGTTTTCTGTAAAGATTGGTATGCTGAAAATCATTTAATGTTTTGCATAAAGCATGAGGTTTTGGTTAGTAATTGATTGGAAGAATAACAAATGACTGAATTAAATAGTGGAGCGCCTCTGTCAGTGCGCCCCAGGGCAGCTGTGGCTACATCGTAGCTCATCACCATCAGTGTGTGAATGGATGAATGATACACTGTAGTGTAAAGCACTTTGGAGTCCTTACTCTGAGAGGCGCTATACAAGTGCGGATCATTTATTATTTATAGTGTTGATCAGGCAGAGCTTTGTTGCCAGCGTTCCACTGCATAATGTCTTCAAACACGTATATAAAAGTGTTATTTTTTACGTAAACCATTGGATGAAATTACACAAACTGACTGAGCACTAGTTAAGGCGCTTGCAATAGTTTGTGTATGTGTACGTGTGTGTGTGTGTGTGTGTGTGTGTGTGTATGTGTGTGTGTGTGTGTGTGTGTGTGTGTGTGTGTGTGTGTGTGTGTGTGTGTGTGTGTGTGTGTGTGTGTGCACGTGCATGTGTTTGGGGGAGGGTACATTGGAACTTTGTCCCCCCCAGTTTGAAAATCCTATCTGCGCCCCTGGTATCAATCACTCAGTAGGGGAGCAGATTTCATATGATGACATTATTGATGACGTTGCATCAAGGTTAGGTTTTAATTTAGTTTGTGTTTTCTGTTCTAAGTGCAATGCTGTAGTGATTATCTTTAGTTTGTTATGTGTGAAACATTTTTGCTATTTAGAATATTTATTATATATTATGTTCATATATTCTTAATATTTAGTTATTGTTTGTTTTTGTATATTTGATTCTATATATTTTGATACAGTATATAATGTATATTGCTTTACATTCTGACAACTTCATAGTAATTAATGTAAATATGTGCAACTTAGAAAAATGATTGTTCAATAGTCGTTCTAATAAAACATGCCTGTGTGTAGAAAACAAGCGTGTGTGTGTGGTGAGGTGGGGGGGGTGGGGCGCTCAAGGGGGGCCTCACCCGGGGAGTAATTCCATGTAGAACCGCCACTGTTGACCATTGAGCAGGATTGATGGTTTATCCCTTGGCTTCATGTGGCAGGGGTGAGGAGTGAGCACCACCTCACCCCTGCCACGTGGACCTCAAGGGACAAACCATCAATCCTGCTCTAAAGAGCTGCGGACCCCACGTGACTCTCAGTTAGTAGACGCCATACTGGCAGGTAAAAGAAGCTAAACAAACACGGATCTTAACAATGAACGATGATCGGAATCGGCTTGGATTTTACTTCGTCGGAGTTTACTTCACACTTTAAAACTGAAGAAATCGTTTTATATAGTCAGAAATTAAATAGACTAAACATCTCCGACACTTACCGTGCCCCTGGGATACTTTTTAAAAATGCCAGAAGCTGTCGGAGCGGACTTCTTACCGGACCTAGCCGGGGAACCCCTTGGGATTCCCCCGGAGGAGCTGGCTCAGGTGGCTGGGGAGAGGGAAGTCTGGGACTCTCGACGCTACTGCCCCCGTAACCCGACTCCGGATAAGCGGATGAAAATGGATGGATGGATGGACAAATAACAGATGTACACGTAAGAAGTTTAAATAGAGTGCTGTGCTGTTTGAATGTATAAACTGCAAGCCAAGAGAAATCACTAGTTTGATTTTTTTTTTCCGTGAATAAAATAAAAATGTCGGGCAGGAGCGTCTCAGGATCTGTCTGAGATCTGTCTCGGTGAGACAGATAATAGCAATCCAAAGTGCTTTTTATGTGTGATCTGACATCTGATCAACCGTTGCTTAAAAATTAAATACAGCTTAGCCGGTTAATGGCTGTGATCATAAAACACGTAAACGGCAGCACCCAGAAATCACGAGGCACCGTTTTACGTGATGTTTACTTGCTGCTATGAGTAATAAGACAGAAAAAGCCACGCCAAAATAAGTTTAGGAAGCCCACTAAGAATCGTAATAAAAGCATTTTAAATAAACACCATACACAGTTGAGGAAACGTTGGTTTAAGTACCTGATATGAAGTGGTCGCTGCATAAGCGAAAACCTTTACTCTCGGGATCCCACAGTTTCAATTTAGCCCGGTCACTAGCGCGTTTTATTACAATGATCCAACGTTTGCGACGCTCCGGATCTTGGGGAATCCTGTAGATGGCTCATTCCTTATGTCGTCCGCGTCTGTTCTGCATCCTGGGGCACAACAGGAATCTACCATATTTCCTGTCTGATTGAGTTTTCTGACAATAACAAATAGTCCAGCTGCCGGCTTCTACCTGCCAATATGGCGCTGTTTCGATTTGAACTGTTGCATGCTGGGAGAAGTGACGTCAACTCCCAGAGCTCTATGGTCAACTTTCCTTGCGGGGTCACACCCATTCGGACAGTGGGTGGGTTAAACAACTCTGGAGCTTTAAGCAAGCCATTGTTGAATGACTTGATTTGCCAACCTTGTGGGCTCACAGATTTTAACCAGTTACTATTTACCTCTTTAGTTTTTTTTAAAGAGGGACTGCACACCATCAGAAAATGTAACTCCACCTCCAGTCAAGATTAGAAAAATGCCATGAAAGTGGGCGTTGCCGGGAGGCACAGAGTGGCATGGCCAAGTGTGAGGAATTTCCATCCTGGGAGGGAGGGGGAGTGGGAGAAGACTGTACCGATGACGTGAAATTGTACCAGCCCCAGTCAATCACAAATTTAAAATGCAGTAGCTGCTGTTCTGCCACAGGGGGCAGCACTAAGACGTTTTTAGACCTAGATTCTAGATTTAATCAAGTTTACACAAACATGTGAAAAAATGCACAGAAACTGAAATATTGCATTTGTAAAGACCCAATTACACAGTTAGTTAGCAAATAAAGTTATTTAGGGGTTTAGTTACTCTTTAAAGAAGAAAAACTGACAACCCCCAGCCGGCTTCCTTCCAACACAATTGAGACATTTGACAGTTGTGTGATTATTTCACTGAAAAATTCTTGCATATTGCTCCTTGAAATCATAAATTTGGTAAATTGACGTGTTTAGAACCTGAGATTTAAAATTTAGCACTTGGGACTTGACTCAAAACTAACTTGAGACTTACATGTGACTTGACTTGGAACAACTCCTGGTAAACAACTCAATGTTTCTGTGTAAAAAAAAATGCATTTATTTCTTTACAATCCAAACTGTGTTATCCAGTCCAATAGTGTTCCAACTTGGTGACAAAATGAATATTCTGTAGCAGCTGAAACGCCTTTAGCACCACGCAATAAAAACCTTTAAATGGGTTATTAAAATGAAGCAAAACCCACAGCCGATAGTACAGAAAGTCTTAAAAGACACATTACATGTTTAGGAGCAGTGCTGAACATAGGGTGAAATCATTAACATCTCTAGTTTAAGCTGGATTTATCCCTCTCGACTGTAGAGTTGCCCTGACTGTTGTGCTCTTTAAAAGACACGTTCACAACACCTGCACACAAACACTTCACTCCCACAATGGAAACTGTGGTCACATGTAAACATAACTCATGCACAAGCACTAAATCCACTGTCCAGCATCCCTTCCCTTTAACTCCTTACAGAACCTGTTCATGTAGGTTATTAGGCCGTCAAACTGTATTTACTGTGCATGCGCCCATCCAATCACAATGGAAGAGGCAGGATAGAAGCAACACATCACTGCACAGGGCTGCAGTGGGGAAACAAATCTCCATTGCTCAAATGGCCCACTGGTGTGCTGTCACCAGCCTTTTTGACAGGATAAGCTCCACTGAACAGGATTGAAGAGTCGATGTGTGGAGCGTGGCGAATGGTTGTCCTGCAGACTCCTGTGCAATACTGTGCTCAGAGATGCAGAACAAATAAAATAAACACTTTTATATTTTAGGATTAATAAAAACGAGTCTGTGACCTACTCTGGAAACCTTGTTCTATTGTTGCAACTACAACCTCCACACACTAGATGTTGCTTTGGAGTTCCTGTTCTACATTTCACCTTTAAGTTAAAGCATTAAGATATGCATTTTCAAATGTACTAAAATATAAAAATATTCAGCTAATATTTAAGTATGAATTGTGTAGGTTCTTCTGACACACTGGATGGTTGGACAAAATGCAAAATGAGGTAATTTTACTTTTGAAACTTTTTAGAAAATGTAGTGGTGTAAAAAGTAAACCTCAAGAAAATCACTTAAGTGAAGTACAGGAACAGAAAAATATTGTACTTAAGTCTGGTAAAAAGGTACTTGTACTGCCAGAGTAACTGATGTTATGGAGTGAAAACCTCGTAATTTAAGATACTTAAATTAATAGCAAAAGTTTATTTATTAAACAGAAGATTCAGTAAGATTCTTTTCATTCGATAAATGGAAATGCAACCCTTTTCTGTGTTTCGTTTCAATAATGAGGCAAGTTTGAAAATGAAGAAATTTTAATACTAACAATTTTTAAACTAAGGATTTGAAACGACAATTATAAAATGACAATTCATGGATGGTAATTTTAATGACAATCTTTAACAGTTTTGATATTAAACTTGTTTAAAAGCAATGGAGCTAAGATTGAGAATGATGAGTTTTGGATGCATGAATGAAGTTCTCAGAAGGTTTCTTTCAGAGAGAATGAAAGCGTTCTGGGTGGAAATGATGGTTTGAGGATAACTGAGTTGTTTTGAGAGAAAACAGCATCAAACGCAGCCTCGTGTTCTACCTCACCCAAACAGGACCCTCTTGTGGATCCGGACATCAGAAGGATGGTGACTCATTCAAGATGACACCCCGGCTGGTAGAGGAGACGTAAGTGTCCGATCGTCTGGTCCAGAGTGGTCCTGGGTACACGGGTCATGAAGCGTTTGGCAGATGAACATTCTCGTCTTTAACTTAACTTCAGAAATCAATGACTCTGGTAGAGTCTTTCGTTAGCTGGTTTACGGTTCCGTTTATTCTTTGGCTATTCTTGTCGGCGTGACAGAACAGCTTGGCAGAGGGTCTGGGCGGCCGTCCCATCTCCTCAGGCTGATGCTTAGTTACCGAACTGAACGTGAATCTGTGATGGTTACAGTTTTACCAAAAGCTCTCAGGACCACTCCCACTCTCTCCGGAAGAAAGCTTGAACATGCGTCAAAAACATGTGATGCAGTTATTGTTTATCTGAACTCTGTGTTAGCTGGATAAGGTGAAGGTCTTCTTTGCTGAACACATCTTTAATCATTATAATAATTATTATTATTACCCAAAGCATAATAATCCATTTCATTTAATTAAAATACCTTGAAATTGACCAAGTGATCATGTTATGATGACTATATTAAACAGTAATAAAATCAGTGAGTTTATTAATTATTACTCTAATTATTATCAAGTGACCTGAAGTGTCCTTCTCTGGGACGGAACAGCAGATATGATGTTATGATCTTGAGCAGACATCGTGGCTCCTTGGGTTAATCTGTGGATTCAAAAAGTACTGTTTGACCCAGCTTGACCCAGCTGGGCAAATGTGACCTTTGCCACATTTCAGAGAGCCTTCATCACGCTACACTGACAAATTAATTGAGAGAACACACTAACTCCACACAGAAAGGTCTCCGTTGTTTGTTTTGTTCTTGTGGGATGAAGCTGGAGTACACGGAGTATACACATACGGAGGGAACATGCTAAACCCTCAAAGATATGCAGCACAAGTGAGATTTGAACCTGCTACCTTCCCACTATGATACAAAAGTAGTACCATTCATCATCACACTTTAGGTGTTACACTTTGCTGTTGATGGTGATTGTTCTCACTACGAAAAAACATTGAATTCCATGTAAATAAAAGTGTGATATGAAACTGACCCAAGTGTAAAAAAAAAAAATACATGAACTGTATCTCTTAAGACAACAGCAATCTACTTTTGAATGAGCTCAAACTAGCCGCTAGCTTGTCAGTCCTGTTGGACATGAACCATTACTTTTGAAGCACTTGTTAAATTCCTTTTGCGGTTGTGACCAAAGGCTATGAGTGCACATATATGGCTGCTATAACACAAGCCTTTTGTACAACATCACTAATATCCAGACAACATTTCGCTAACCTGAGATAATGCTTTTTTTAAAGCCCTTCAGAATAAGAGCCCCAAACAAAAGCACTACAAGGTCATTTAGTTTTAAAACTCACAACATTTCAAAATCATTAAAATAATTTGCAGTCGCATCCTTGCTCAAAAAATACAATGGGCTTAAAGCTGGGTGCATCATGTATTCACCATGCAGACCACCATCAGCCCATTGCATATTTACTTATAATACTGGTACAAAACATCAGAATGTGAGGATCTAATGAGCAGCAAAGTAGTGGAAATAAATGGGAAATACTAATAGTATTATTTTAAAAGTAATACCATTCCCAAAACAATTGTATTATTGTATGTAGACAGCTGAAAACCCAGCACTGCTGCTTTCTTTGCTGTTTGTGTAGTTGTTTTTGTTTGTAACAGTACTTATTGCTCATTTTCAAGCCACTAATATTTTTAATTGTTATACATTTGCTGATAAGTTGGAAATCGTTCACACAGTTTCATCACACTAAGTGGAAATCTCTGTTATATGTCTTTTATTGACTTAGAGCCAACATTAGAAACTGTGGTCATAAATCTGAGGTCTAAAACTCTAGATTATGATTCTGTGTTGAAGGAATTTAAAGAGTGACAGAGAAGAAGCCAGTTAGACCAGTTCGTGTGACAGCTCTCCCAGCTCTCTGCCCCTTTATTTATCGTTCTTGCACAGTGTGTCACATAAAATCAATCACTCCCTTTATTTGCTCTCTCTTCAACCCCCTCCGTGCTCACGCAAGTGCACATGCATCAATATGTGGGGTCATTTACTGGCAAAATGCCAAACGCTCACACAGAACACACACATGGAAATCAAAGAGGTGTGTGTGATCAAGTGCTCTAGGTGACCTGTCATTGAACCCTCAGGTTACTCTTTGCTGAAGAGATGCGGTGAGCTGTCAATAAGTACTCAACTGTAATTAATGGAGTGTGTTACCCTCACGAGGACAAAGTAAAGTAAAGTTAAACGTGTGGGACATTGATAGCCCTTTACCCCAGATCAGAGCATCCAGATAAAAGAAGGCCTGTTTCTGAGTTGTCTTGGTAATATTCCTCAACTTGTCAACCTCTGGTTGGCTACACAAATCATAACATAAGAACATTAGAACTGGATCACTCTGGTGATTCATCAGTTCTTGAGAACGCTTCAGACCGGCCACCTGAAGCAAAACCACTTTAATCCATCAAAGCTTTAGACACGTCGTCAAAATCTTTTCGCACCTGCAAAGCTGATACAGCAAACAGTTCCTGCAGAACAAGCTGATAGTGTTCAGACTCCTTAAGAGTCCCAGACGCACGGTTCCATCCATCTGTTGTGACCTGGAGACAACTCTAAGATCGGTCTAGTAGTGCCGCAGTTTCTTCTACGGCCCTCGGTGCCTGGAAGTCCGAGGACTTCGACATTCCGGATCTATCACGAGGGTCTTCGAGTGGGTATGTAGACATGACAGATTGTGTCTGATAAGCTTTTGATAATAATCAACTTCATAGCTTAACGCAAACCAAATTCTTTTACATCCAGAACTGAGCTCTCCTAGATACGGAAGTTCTGATGACATCGCATTCACACACAGGTTCATACATCACATCTAGTTCCATCCACTCACAGTAAATGTTAGTTAACCTGTCATGTTTTAATTGTTTGTAAAATAAATTCTTACTTTTATAAACCTGACTCTTTTCTGGATTGAAACAAAGTGTATACAATCCCTTAATAAAACAAAGAATCCTAGAATCTTCTGATTAAAACACAATAAAGACCAAGCAGGTTGATATTCTATATTTAGATAGAGTATCCTAGCTTATTGGTCATAAGCAGAGGTAATATATATTGAGCTCTTAAAGCACTCAGTTTCTCAAACCTTACAATAGCTAGCATTAGCTAATTTCACCTTACATTATCTGGGCTATGTTCATGAAACTGTTTGACTTTAGCATGCATGCTGCATTTGTCATGCTGTTTCAAATCCCATTTTCTAAATGCATCCAACAATAAGTGGCATCTAATTTACTCGACATCGTTGGTCTGTTACAGAAACGAGTCTTTTTTATTGTCTCCAGCACTTTTGTTGAGGAGAAACAATCGAGCAAACGTTGTTTTTATAGGGAGTCTGGAAATGAACCTGTTGCTGTTTTCTTGTTGAGAAGCATTATTCAGGTGTGTCCAAAACACGAGTGACAATCTCAAGACATAAATGATATTGGTCTTAGTCACGCCATCTGGAGGGAGTAAATGCTGAACAAGATGCACATGCAAAGTTATTTTTTTAATGACTAGAAATAACTGGAAATTTCAAGTGTCGGACTTGCTACTTGACTCGAAACCTGCCTGTCTCGTCTTCAGACTTACAAAGGTTTGGTCCCACCTCTGCTTTCCTCTTGGGTCAGATCATTGGTTCGAGGATGACATTGGGTTTTACAGGATCTGTTTGATTCCCACGTTACTTTCACATAAGCTGGCCTTAAGTTTTGTTAGAAAGACCAGATAAATAAGTACAAGTTAATGTCAAACTCCACAAGTATAAAAGTTTGCTGAGTCATTTATGTACATCATACTTGTAAAACAAAATTGTCTGCTGCTCTTAGGTTACAATGAATTTGGTAAAAATGTCCAAATGAAAGTATTCTGATTACAGCCATCTGGTATTATGAGTTCAGCCCCACCCCCACACACCACCTAACTCCAGTCACGATAACATGTAGAGAGAAATTCCACTGAATCATTGATGGTTTAATGTTTTTGTGATCATATCTATGGCGCTTTCCTCTTTTTCTTTCATTTTGACTCATTTGTGCGAACACTCCAATTACCAAATTAGAGCCAAACTGAAAACATTGTTGTGTCAAATCATTTTCCTGATTGTCTTAATTTTTTGGCATTTTATATTTTTTGGCAGAAAAACACACCCCCTTTTTTCATATAAGTTAATATTTACTGCCAGTGACATAATTTCCTTATTGCACAGTCTTCTTTTATCCACAGGAGGTGCAGCAAAGGTATATTATGGGCCTCTTTGGCACCACATTTTGCAAGCCTCCATTGGGTTTTTCTTGATGTCTACATATGTAATAGAGGTCCCCATCTAGAGAGTGGATGTGACAGATATTCAATAACGACTCTTAAAATTCCCATCAACACGATAAAAATTACTCGCCCTTTTATCCTGAAGGTCTTATTTTAGTATAAGCGTCTCCCAGCTGGTTGAACACTGTGTTCTCTGTCTTCTAAACCACTGTAGGCCCGTTTCCAGAATCAGAAGTTTCTGTTCATTTTACCTGACATTAATGGTATGAACGTGTCTCCATTTCACCGAGCCAGCACAAAAAGGACCACTTTCCAGGCCATTTCAGGAACCAAACAAGTACCAGCCTTGGGATTATGTACTCTAAAATGGTGTGTGTCATGAGCCGGGGTGAGTACTCTTCACATCATTCACCATCTCTGAGTGTTCTGATTGCAGGAGTGGGAGCGACAGCTGATCCTCATCAGAGTGATCAGCGGGTCGGCTTTAAACGGAGGATGGTGATCATGATTCGACGCCGGATGATTACTACTGACTGGTAGTCTCTTGCCCTTCGTGTTCTCTAGTCTCTTGATTCGACTTTGTGCATGTTTTTCAAGACTCGTTTTAACTTGGATTTTTTGTCTGAATAACTTACCTCAGGTTGGCTTCATCTCTGGATCCTCCGCCGTCTCTGTAAGGACTTCTCACCGGTTTGCTTCCTGGATCACTATTCACTCAGCCGTCCCGCTCTCCACCACGCTCATGCTCCCTCTCCGGATCAACTTCCTCATCTCCTCTCGTCACCCTCCTGGACCATTGTCATTTGCTCTGGATATCACCCCGGCTCACTCCCCCTCCATTACCCTCCTGAACTTCCGCATCGTAAGTCCCATCTCCAAACATTCCCCTCAGAACTACAATTCCCAATACTCACCTCTGTTTACCCCTAGACACCGCTTCCTGTTTTCTTCCTCATCCGCTGGACCTCCAGTGCGCCCTTAGTTTCTCCTTTGTAGAAATAAATATTATTATTTCTCCTTTATCTTAGTCTCCGTCTCTGATTCTGCATGTCTTGGGTTAGACATCTACCTCAGAACATGACAGTGTGAAAGAGTTGCCAAGTGGGATTACAGGTTTTCTCATGCTGACTGGTTTTAACTCAAGCCGTTTTTACAAAACAAAGCCGTCAATTTGCCGCAAAACCGTGGTGGCATCAGGGAGCCTTAGGTTGCTTGTGAGTGGTCAGACCATGGTGGTAATGTGGCGCAATCGTATCCTTTTCATAAAAGATTAGGCCATGGCGAAATAAAGGGGGTAGGGGGGCAGTCCCTGCACTGCCGCAGACTTCAGTTTATCTTGGACATAAGTTGCTTTCTATTGTGATTGAAGCCGCAATCGTTAAGTTTGCTAAAAAGCCGCTCCGAAAGGTGTCTGTCCTTCACAGTGCCTGTGCAGGCTTTAGTGATCTGAGCTCTAGCTCTAACGGAAAAAAGCTCCAATTTGCTGTCTCAGCTGATTTTGTTCAAAAAGCAAAACTTACGGTCTGTGTTTGCTTTTTTTTTCAACATAGTTGCCAGCCAGAGCCCGGTGGTAACTCCCCACGTCATCGTGACACCTCCCTCTGTTATGCCAAGGTGCAATTACTGTCTATAAAACAAACAATTACTGAAATATTACTACCAAGTGAGGCCTAACCCTAACCCCAACCCTCCCACAGTCGCTCCAAGGGGATTAGCGGGGCTGACATGTGTTTAGCCGTCAGAGGCCAGGGGCTGATGCGGCAATATTACTACCAAGCTACAAATGCCGCCATGCCAGCATGGCGTGTTTATAGACATACCATTGCGGTAATATTATGCTGATATGCCGGCATGGTGTGTCCTATAAAAGCACAGAGAGAGAGAGAGAGAGAGAGAGAGAGAGAGAGAGAGAGAGAGAGAGAGAGAGAGAGAGAGAGAGAGAGAGAGAGAGAGAGAGAGAGAGAGAGAGAGAGAGAGAGAGAGAGAGAGAGAGAGAGAGAGAGAGAGAGAGAGAGAGAGAGAGAGAGAGAGAGAGAGAGAGAGAGAGAGAACAAAAATTCCGAACAGAGCAGAGGCAGTGACCGACGCACGCACAAGCAGTTTTCAGCTCTGTCTTGTCAAATGCACCACGTACATTACGAAAAAAGTAACTTTAAAAATTAAACCGGAGAAAGAGGCGAGCTGAAGAAAACCTAGGGAGTACTGAAGAAATGTGGGCTACAGTGAAGCAAGCACAGAGAGATCCGTTACTGTCTGTGTGTGTGCGTGGATGCATGGGCCGGAATGAGACTGCAGAGTTGTGTGTGTAGGGAGGGGCGGGCGCTGTATGTGACTGGCCAATCACAGAGTGTGAAGACAGTCAGTTATCCAATGAGGATTTTCCTTCAGCACGATTACTCGTTTCATGCTCGTATTCATCAAAAATGCTTTATCCAGGGCTCATCCCTAGTCGCAATATTGCGAGTTTAACGCTTTAAGGGTTACGTCACCTAATCACGTGGGTCCACCATGCTGGACAGCAAAAGCATGTAAACAGTGAGCGACACGATTACTAAACAGGGAAAAGTAGAGGCTGAAATAGTTTTTGCGATCAAAACAAAAACAAAACTCCTCCAGCATTCCTTCAACTAGTTCATGCCCAGTTCAGTTATCAGAAGTAGCGCATCTAGCCGGGGCTCATAGAGGGAGATATGTTAACTAGCTTACCAACGTTATCTTACGTTTTCTCTGCATCTGTTCACAGACGTAAACATGTTGCTGACTTTGCCTAAATTCACCCCGCTGGATTTATAACTTTATGTTGTAAACAGCGTTTCACTTTACACCAAAGCTGATTTTTAAAAAGTCCGGATCCCTACCAGTTTCTGCTGCTGGTGGTGTTACCAGGTTCAGCTGCTGCTCTCACACCGGAACGAGAAGATCTCTGAACGCCGACGCTCACATGAATAAATAACGTAATTTTAACACACGTAATCATACATCGGAGCTTTAATATTGTTAATAATTATCTCACTTTACACTACAGTGGACGGAGCGCAGCCTCTGTGGTGAAATACCCATCCATCAGGATTATCAATAACTTGCATAAACACATGAAATTTATCCTTGTCCCTGTCTTCCTCGTGAAATAAATGAACGTTAATCTTACCCGGTAAAAACATGTTCGCTGCTAATCTGAGGGCTGCTAGTCCACTTGATTGATCGCTGCAGTTCATCTCCGTCCTCAGTCTCCATCAAAGTTATTAAGAAAACAAAACAAGTTGAGTTTACATCCTTGTCTGTTAGTGCAGCCGACCACGCAGCAAGCTAAAACCATTTTACCGTCTAATCAACTAAATAAAAGCGATAAAAGGCTACAAACTGGCTTGTTTTGACTAGCTTCACTTGAGTTTCAATGGGTGTAAACGGTCTTTTTGCCGTCCATCATGGCGAAGGCGGCGGTCTCATGAGTGGCGTGACGTCACATGCAAAGGGCCAATAAGCTGAGAAGCTCTGATATCTGGGAGGGGCTCAGAGTAGAGCCTTACTTCCTCAACAGATGAGGGTGGTTTTACACAAATTTTCCTTCTTGTGACATCACAATAAAGTTTTTTTTTAACGAGTTGCTTTAGGCACATAAATTCTCAAAGCAAACACTCAGTGCATTTAGATTTGCATCTTTATCAATCTAGATTGGTCTAAGATAATAAACTGGGAGTCTTTATTCTAGTTTACATACAGAGTAGAAAAGTGAACTCACTAATAAACTTCGCTCCACTCCGGTGGGGTAGGTGACGACGTGCTCTTTCATGTCGGCATTCTTGCAGTTAGGTTATGGTAACACAAATAGTAAACAAATGCTGGTGGGAATGAAGCAGATGGAGATAAAACAGGATATGCACAATGGCTGAAGAAATGGGCAATACTGCTGCATCTCATCTTATGTGATACATATTGTACTGTTTGGTGGTGTCACTCATGTTACTTTGTGATGATGATATTATCAGAAGACCATTTCCACACCTTGTCAATTCCAGACGTAACCAGTACCAACATGACTGAGGCCTTTACATGCAGATGAAGTCTGGTTATCACAATATATGGGTGCTTCGTAGTGATTAGAACGCCGGCTTTTTAAAGAGAACCGGTTCTTATGACTCGGCTCACTAAATTGAACCGGCTCGTCATATTTTTTTGTTTTTTAAATTAATCATTCACCAGAAAATATGTAAATTTTTTGTGAAATTATTGACCATGCTACCAACTCCTATTAAATCAACTTTTTATTACTTCAAAGGAGTCTACGCACTACGCAGTGTAAAATGTTTCTCCAGCTGTCATAGGTGTCTACAGAAGTGACTCAACGTTAGATCAAATATATCAGATGTGTTCATGAACTAAAACTTGCAGGAAACCTGCTGGAACCAAACTGCAGTGCCAGGTAGGGCTGCAACTACGAATCGATAAAATCGATAAAAATCAATGAAGAAATGTCATCGATTTGTTGTGGTGTGCAATTTTTTTTCATGTTGCGCAACCTTTATTTAACAGTCAATGAGCGTAGCTCACATGTAGGCGGCAACAGAGCAGACCTAGGCAGATCAGAACAAGAGAGAAAGCCTGTGTTTTGATGAGGAACAACACAGAACGGTAAGATGCTGACGTATGCACAATGTGCTAATGTAGGTGGTGTGGAGAAAAACAGAGAAACCAAAGACACAAAGGCGGAAACAGTTTGGGATCAAAAGCGTAACTACAGGCAGAAAGGACGCAAAGCTCCGTGCAGTAGGAAACTGAGCGCCGACCAGAACTAAACAATAGCTTTAGACTACCGCTTAGATGCTTCAAATTTAAGGAAGTACCTTGGCCGATGCAGAGTTGATGAACTTTTCACGGACAAGAAGGTCTTTAAAATATAAATATATGAGAACACAATAGGACATGAGAATAACACTTGTAAAACAACGTGTTTTAGCTCTGTTTGTCGGCTACAGAAGCACATTTGTAAACAAGAAACGTGAAGTCCCCATCTTAAAAAAACAGATCGACAGACTTTTTTTGTGATATGCTTGTCAGCCACTAGATGGTGCCATCGGATAAGAGAAATACTCTGGGAAGAGAATTTAAAAGCCATGGGGGAAAAAAGTATGTTTTCAGTCGGGATCATTGACATAAATATATGGACAATGGGTTTCCATAGGCTTCAATAACAAGTTTTTCTGCTAAAATGGGAGGTGGCCACCACCGCCATTATGACCATGTAACAGGTTACGTTAAGCCCAGACAATTCCATAAAAGGGAAGAGAGGAGGAGCTGAGGGTGGGGCTGTAAGGCTGGGATCGACTGACGACACCCAGTCGAACTAGCTACAAGCTAACCTGAAGCTAACGCGGAGGTGGGAGCTAAGCTAACGGAGGTAGCAACCTAGCTACAACCGGAGTTAACTGAGATGCGCAGAGCTGCCGCTGGGGAGAGCCGGGTGGAAAGGTTTCCATCCCAGAGCTCCACAAGCCGTCAGCCCGCGCAGCAAACAGAAGACGCGATCAGACAGAGATGTGCCGAGCTGCGGGGAGAAGTGGCGTATTTTGGCGGTTCTGGCTTGCCATAAAACCAGCCATCAGCCCGCGCAGCTAACAGAAGCCGCAATCAGACAGATGTGCCGAGCTGCTGGGAGAACCAGTCATCAGCCCGCGCGCAGCAAACAGAAGCCGCGATCAAACAGAGATGGACCGGGCTGCGGGGAGGGGATAAGGGTGGAAAACATCGGTCTCCCGAGAGCTCCACAAACCGATAGTGGGAACCCAGCTCCACCAACATGTTATATTTCAACCCATTTTCTAAAGTGCAGCATTATGTTAAATACACTGAGTTTTACCCTATTACATTTAAATTTCATGGTTAAACTGTACATGTTAAAATCTAAGCTCAGCTCGGCAGTGACCTAAAATACATAAATATAATTTTACTTACCGAAAAAAATGAAGTGGAGACTCCTTGGACGCTCTATTAGTGCAATTAATGCCACAGCAAGTCATTTTGTCAAACAATTGCACAAAATATATCCAAAACAGAATACACAAACACAGAGACTCAAAATCCCGGAACAGTTTCCAGGCCAGACCGAGGCTCTACTGAGGCCTTTCCCCGGTGCTAGCTCTAAGGTCACGTGGGTCTGATGCTCATTAATTATACAGATTTTTCGGTTTTTAATACACTTAAACAGAAGAGTGAGAAAAAAATTCACCCCCCTCAGAGTTGTCATGAGTGTAAACTAGATCATTTAAACCAAAAACATGTTTTGGTACCAGGCTGAAAACATGTTTATTTCTGCTGTGAAATTGGTATTTTTAACATGGGAGTCAATGAGGATTTGCTCACTTCTGACACCAGCCCCTAGTGGATGAGGGTGGAACTGCAATTTGTTTCATTTCCGGGTTTGACTCAATTTCAGAGCTGCATTGTGGGGGCCTGGTTGGGATTTAAAGGCTGGGACTGAAGGTGTCAGCCAAACGTGGAGGAGCAGAGAGTTCCATAGTTTTGGTCCACAAACAGAGAAGGCCCTTTTGCCATGGGACTTCAAGCGTGCCTTAGAAACCGTGAGACCTCAGGGCATGTGGAGGGTGGTAGCGGTGGAGCAGCACACTCAGGTAAGAAGGGGCTTGACCATTCAGAGACTTGAAAATTAAAAGAAGCATTTTTAAATTAATCCTAAATTGGACCGGCAACCAGTGAAGGGATTGGAGAACTGGTGTAATGTGATGTCTTCTGTTAGCTCCAGTCAAGAACCTTGCTGCTGCATTCTTAACCAGATGGTGTCTGGACAGAGCTGCTTTGCTAATGCCATAAAGGCAGGAGTTAGAATAGTCGAGCCGGGATGTAATAAAGGCGAGGACCATGGATTCTAGATGGCGTTTACGTAGAATAGGCTTGAGTTTGAAAATGCGCCTGAGGTCCGTGTCCATTTTCACTCCTAGGTTGGAAACAGTCATGGTCACATGAGAGGAGAGAGTGGATTGGTGACGGAGCAGCTCTGACATTAACCGGACTGAAAAAAATTGCGTCAGTCTTGGAGTCGTTCAAATGGAGAAATTTTGCCAGTATGTGCTAAAACGACCCTTTACAGGTGCAACTTCGGACTGGTGGGCCGCTCGGTTAGAACTTAAAAAAATTGAGCTGACATTCCTGGCACTGCAGTCTAGTTCCAGCACGTTTTCCTACTTTTATGTCCAGTAAAAGGCTTTAAAACATCAACTGTGTCCAAACAGAATAAACATTTGTGTCTAATACCAAACAAAACATACTCTTTTTTTTTGCTTTTCACGCTTTACCACTTTGTTCTCTTGTAACTAGGGATGTCCCAATGCAACTTTTTCACTTCTGATACGATACCAATGTTGCAGCCTTCAGCATTAGCCGATACCAATATCAATCCGATAAGATATCAGCACAAATCATACATACTTTTACCTATTTCGTAGTGTGGAATGTATGAAAGGCTTGATCAAGTTATAGTACTCAATTGGAGAACAAGAGCAAAGAACAGTAAAAAATGACTACTTTTTTTCAACCATTGGTTGCAAAAATTTGAACCTTAACAGACTGCTTATATCGGAGATTTTTGATGCAGTCCGAAATAACCCGATACAGTGTTTTTGGGCCGATATGGATATGGGAACGGGACATCCCTAATTGAAGCATCTGCCTCATGTGGAATCTCACTTGATTTCAAACACTGGAGTGAAAATCCCTTCATAAAGAATCATAAATGGACATGTCTGAGAATCATTTACAGTATGTGATGATCTGATCGGTGTCCTGTGTACTATAATAGACAAATAACGGTGTGTGCACTGTTTAATATTCCTACTGGGTTAGCTGTGTATTTAAGCAGCTGGTCCGGCATTATGACATTAATCTTCTATATTTAACGGTCAGGAGCCAGATTAGGATCTGAAGCAAAGGAGACCAGGAAATCTGCTTTTTGTTCTTCCTGCTCTCTGTGACAGTGATTACAAAAGCCTGTCCTTCCTTACATAAGTGTCATTAGTCAGCAGTAAATTTCAAACTGCTAAAATGCAATAGAGAAACATTTGCTTGAAATTAATTTATTGCAGCAACTTAAATACCTTTAGTCCTTGGTGTCAGGGCAGCTCTGAGAAGCGGTGTGGTTGTTTTGATTTGATTAAATTCTGAAATGAAATTACATTTGTGACGCTGAATACTTAGTTGACAGACAAGATCAAATTGTCAGTAGCCACAACTACGCACCCATGCCATGGCTTCGAATCTACCAGCTGGTGTACAGAACATTATATCCACAAACATTCTGCCAAGCCATTTTCCTTTTGCATGTCAATTCACTTCATTCTGCTTCCACCAGTGCACTCGGATACAAACCAACGGATCGCACAGTTTGTATGGCAGGAGTTGGACTGCAGGTATGCAGAAGGATACTGAGGTAACTGAGTTGATTCTAGTGCAGAGAATATTTCACCTTGTGTTGATTTTATGCACTAAATGCAAATTAATTTCCACAATTCCAACCCCCTAGTTGTAGGAAGTGATATCTCAGGACCAAATAGGGCAGTTTTTGAATCTGACGTTTTTTTATTCTTGAAGCACAGGATTCATTATCCTCCAGCGTCCGACCCAATCTGCACTGCAGTAAATTCTGTGTCTCAAGTTGTAAAAGTGGGTTTGATTTTACATTCAAGGAAAGCAAAAAAACATCTGCCACTACAGTCCCAATAATCTTCTTACTGCACTTATTTTGTTCAGGTTTGGGGGTTCTCAGAGAGAAATCCCCTTTGTGGAGCTGTCACGCTTCTAAATCTCCCTTTAATACTGTTCTCTCTACATCTTGCTTGGTGTTGATGGATCTAAAATGTTTTACTATCGTTGCGCTCTTTGATACTTGCCATGCAAAAGCAAGGCAAGATGTTTTAAGTCAACCCCCTTGCGTTCACTAATCAGAACGTTAACAATCCTGTGCAAAACAATTGTAAAATGTAGCCGCAGAACAATAAATTTAAGTTGCATCAGTGTAATTCAAATATAAACATCTTTTTTACAAAATGAGTTAATTCTATGGAAGCCCTTACCTGCCAGTTTGATTAAAATAAATAAATAAATATCTGATTTCATAAGACAGCTAAGTATGGCTATTTTTTTTAGGAATGTGGGATATTTCTGTCATGTTCCTGGGCAGAGGTGAGTCACACCATCTCCTCTCACCAGACTCTAAGCTAATTCTCCACAGGTGAGGAGCAGGGGGAGCAGCAGCTGCAGGAGATTTTCCAATCAGGGACGCGGGTTCAAAAGGAGGATGGAGACACATCACCTTGCCGGATGATTGCACCAGTTTAGGTAGCACCAGCCTTTGACCTTGATCTAGTTTGTTCGTGTTTTGACTCGTGTTTGACCGTTGGATTCATGACCTCGGATTGTGTTTTTGGATTACGATTTGGATTATCCCTCACGCCTGGTTTTTGTTCCACTCAGGATCCTCTCCTCATCTACTCACCTTCGCTGTCTTCGTTCCCTGGATAACACACATCACGTCCCATCCTCCTCCGCTGCTCCTATTTGGCTTCCCTCTGCTACCTCGCCTCTCCTGGACCTCTCACCCTCTGCCCAGCGCCCTTCCCGGCTTCCTCTCATCTCATTAACCTGAGCACTTCAGAGACTCGAGCCGTATTGCTCATCCCACAGGACTTCCCTGTGCGGTTTCAGTTCCCGTTTTTATAATAAAGACATTTTACTTTACTGCTTGGACTACGTGTGATTCTGCATGTCTTGGGTTAGGCACTTACCTCGAGTCATGACAATTTCTCCTGTTGTGCCATAGCCTTTATTTAATTTGTGGCATTTAAGATGACACTCGCTTACGTACCGAAGTGGACAAGCCGGGAGAAAAGAGACATACCACACAAACAGTCAAAGAGAGGGAGGGGAAATAGAGGGACAACAGTAAACAACAAATAGACAACAGAAACACCGGCAGGACGAAACAGAAGGGCCATCATGAAAAAAAATCACCATCCCTATGAGTTGGGGGCACAGTTGGAGGGTTGGCAGCCCCTTATAGGTTCCCTTTGGCTAGGGACTGGTGCCCTGATGTCCTCTGGCTGGCCCCCCTTCTTCCCTGGGCTCGGGTCTGCCCTTTGGGCTGGCACTATTGCCCATCAGCTGGTGGCTATCGACGGCCAGAGCGTACATGATCCCGGATTCTGACGTTGGTGGGTCCTGGGCTGCTTCGGGCAGCCCCTCCCTCATCACATACACAACATTTAAAAACAAAAACAAAACAACACTCTTGGTGACTTACAAACACCTACAAACAGAAGATTTTTTTTTTATCAGAGTGGCAGGTATGGGCCTCCATACTTTTCTAACAAGTCGTGTTAAAACAGGCAAAATACAGAGTTAAAAATTCATAGGGGACACAAATGTTTACAATTTCATAGCAAAAATAAAATGCATAAAGGTTTGAAATTTCACATTAAACATTTACATGAAGTTTATCAAAAGGCTAAACTTTGCAATTCATCTTAAAAGGTCAAATATCACACAAATAGTCTAAAACAAAAATACCTCCTTGTGCCGTGAACACACTAATAAAAATAAGGCCTAGCTGTGTAGGGTGGTTCAACCTACCAACAGAGTAAAAATCTAGGCAAATACATTCAAAACAACTCCATGTACAAAACTTGTTTATGGAATCAACAAAAACGAGTAATTATTGCTGCAACGTATCTTCTAATGGTTACAATTTTGCCTAGACAACAGCCATTTTTAAAATTTAAGCTTTAAAGCTATGATAAGTTGAGTTTTCTCATAAAGTCACTAGAATATATTCCATACTATGTGCCCACCTCTGACAGTTACAACTGTCTGACCAACGGTGGTCCACCTGTGTGGTATCATCTTACCTCTGGTAGTGGGTCGTGTAGTTCTGAGTGAGGGAGCTTGAGAGTGTAAAACTTTGCACATGATTTCTGTTTTGAAATTAATAATGTTTTGAAAGTCCTATTTCCATGTTTTTGTAAAAATTTACCAGTAATATTGGGTTAGTGGCTTTTATCTAGTATTTTTCAACCTTTTTGTAAAGATTTTCTATGGTTTTTAGTAGAGATGTTCTGATCACGTTTTTTTTTTGCTCCCGTTACAATTCCGAGTCATTTGATTTTGAGTGCCGATACCGAGTCCCAATCCGATACTTTTGAGAAAAGCATGAAAGGGGGCAAAGAATGCAGTTAATCAGCAATCAAAAACATTGCTTTAAATCTCTTAGATGCATAACAAATTTTCTTTTGGCTTTCATCTGTCCCAGGAGCCCTGATACAGTTCATTTTAACCCCCCTAAATCAGCCTTGGGATTTTTTTACTTTTTAATTTACATAAAATGTAAATATCCTCCTTGAACTGTCAACTTATCGTGGTGGAGGAGTTTGAGTGCTCTAATAATCCTAAGAGCTATGTTGTCTGGGGCACGTTGTGCCCCTGGTAGGGTCTCCCATGACAAATGGGTCTTAGGTGAAGGGTGAGACAAAGAACGGTTCAGAAGATCTTTCAAGGATGTTAAAACAAAGAGTCAGCGTACCCGGCCAGGAGGGTTACCGGGGTCCCACCCTGGAGCCAGGCCTGGGGTTGGGACCCGTGAGCGAGCGTCTGGCGGCCGGGCTTTCACCCATGGGGCCCGGCCGGGCCCAGCCCGAACCGGATACGTGGGCTCATCCAACTGTGGACCCACCACCCGCAGGAGGAACCTGATGGGTCCCGTGCACTGTGGATCGGGTGGCAGACCGAGGCGGAAGCCTTGGCGGTCCGATCCCCGGACAAGGAAACTGGTTGTTGGGACATAGAACGTCACCTCACTGGCGGGGAAGGAGCAGGAGCTTGTGGCAGAGGTTGAGCGGTACCGGCTAGATATAGTCGGACTCACCTTGACACATAGCATTGGCTCTGGAAAACAAGTCCTTGTGAGCGGTTGGACACTCTCCTTTGCTGGAGTTGCTCTGGGTGAGAGGCGGACGGCTGGGGTTGGCTTTTTGTTAGCCCCAAAACTCTCTGCTTGTGTGTTGGGGTTTACCCAGGGGGACGAGAGGGTAGCTTCCCTGCGTCTTCGGGTCCTGACTGTTGTTTGTGCTTATGGGCCAAATATCAGTTCAGATTACCCACCCTTTTTGGAGTCCCTGGGACGAGTGCTAGATAGTGCTCCATTAGGGGACTCCACTGTCCTGCTGAGGGACTTCAATGCTCATGTGGGCAATGACAGCATGACCTGGAGGGGTGTGATTGGGAGAAACGGCCTGCCTGATCCGAACCCGAGTGGTGTTTTGTTATTGGACTTCTGTGCGAGCCGCAGTTTGGCCATAACGAACACCATGTTCGAACATAAGGATGCCCATCGGTACAGTTGGTACCAGGGCAGCCTAGATCATAGGTCGATGATAGACTTTGTAGTCTTGTAGTTGGCAGAAGAACCTGTCAAGACGGTCTTCAAGCCCCACCTCCGGCAGAGCTTTGACCGCGTCCCGAGAACAGTGGGGGACATCGACTCCGAGTGGGCCTTGTTTCACTCTGCGATTGTTCAGGCGGCTGTTGCTAGCTGTGGCCGCAAGGTGGCCGGTGCCAGTCGTGGTGGCAACCCACGTACCCGCTGGTGGACACCAGAGGTTCGGGGAGCCGTCGGGCTGAAGAAGGAGGCCTACAGGCTGTGGCTGGTGTGTGGGTCTCTGGAGGCAGCAGACAGGTACCAGAAAGCCAAGCGGGGTGCAGCAGTGGCAGTTGCCGAGGCAAAATCTCGGGCATTGGAGGAGTTTGGTGAAGCCATGGAGAAAAACTATCGATTGGCACCAAAGAGGTTCTGGCCAACTGTCCGGCGCCTCAGGAGAGGGAGGCAGCAACTCGCTCACACTGTTTAAAGTGGGGATGGGGAGCTGCTGACGTCAACTGGGGCTATAGTCGGGTGGTGGAAGGAATTCTCTCTCTCTCTCTCTCTCTCTCTCTCTCTCTCTCTCTCTCTCTCTCTCTCTCTCTCTCTCTCTCTCTCTCTCTCTCTCTCTCTCTCTCTCTCTCTCTCTCTCTCTCTCTCTCTCTCTCTCTCTCTCTCTCTCTCTCTCTCTCTCTCTCTCTCTCTCTCTCTCATATATATATAATATCAGACGTCAAGCTAAACAGTCACTCATCTGACAGGGTTAAAAAAAATATGATCGATCTTGAATTTCATACGTCATCCCAAAATAGAAGCTAATATCTTAATTTGACTTTGAATGAAAAACGTTGTTATAATACCTCTTAAAAGTTTTTAATCACGGAGGAGGCAGCGCTCATTTCTGCCTTCAGTCTGACGGCGCCGCGCCGGAGTTTGAGCAGCATGCGCTTATTGAATCTGTGTGTGTGTGTGTGTGTGTGTGTGTGTGTGTGTGTGTGTGTGTGTGTGTGTGTGTGTGTGTGTGTGTGTGTGTGTGTGTGTGTGTGTGTGTGTGTGGCACAGCTCCATGAGCCCCTCCAGTCACCGCGTCTCGTTATTGGCGCTATTTAAACCAATGTTGTAAAATTACTTCTGCCCAGCCCAGATGTGCTCACATGTGCACCCGTGAGCCGTGGTTCCGCTGGAACGCGTCTGACCTCTGACAGACGCACTCTGAACTTCAGATCTTCAGCGCGCTGTTAATAGCCTGACACGTTTAGAAGACTGTCCCACAGTCAGTGTGCTAATATAATAATATAATAATGCTAAAAGGCTCAGATGGGAATAATTTCTTGATTTATTTTGTTAGATCCACAATGTTCTGTGTGTGAGGTTTACAATGTCAGAACACCTGCATGAGACAGGGTGTTAATTACAATCTGCCAGAATGACTCACCTTCAGATTCCTCCAACACCGTTACAAATGATCAAATACGGAACATATCTTGCTATTGACAGCGTGTGCAGGCCAGAGCTCTGAACCTCGGTGCATTATTATTATGAAGCTAGGGCACATGGGGAGGACACACACACACAAGCTAAATATACTTGTTTTCAATTACATTTATTGGGCCCACTTACTTTTCCTTAGGCCCACCCACAAATGAGTTTCTGGCTACGCTAATGGTGACATTTGACAGACTTCTCTGAGCTCCGCAGCCATTACACTTTTCATCTCGCGCAGCCCCTAGCGGCAGCTTGCGCACCCCCAGGCGCACACCACACTTAGGGAATCCCTGCTCTAGGACCAAGCGGAAAACAACCGTTTGTGTTGAAGCCTGTTTCCCATTAGAGCATACAGTAAAGATTAAACGTGACAACCTGTGCAACTTTTTTACATGCGATTTGATTTTCTTGTCTGACCTTGACCTGCCCTGTCCTTTAGGATCATCTGTTCCTGTTACGTTTTTGGTTGCTACCACTTTGCTTCAACTCATCTACTCAACCCTGCTACCTAAACAAAGGAAAAATATTGAATTGTTTTTATCGCATTTGTCTATAAACCTTATAACACGGCTCTGGCCAAAACCAATGATGGGATCATTCGGTTGTCTGTCTCCCTGAACTGCCACACTTCTGAATTTACCTGGGTCCTCCACTCACAAGTGTTTTATAGCAGAACACCAGTAGTGTGAGATGTTCTCTACTCAATAATAGCAAAGATGGAGAAACGGCCAGCTGCTACCACAACTTTAGGACAAACTACCAGAGTCCCAGAAATACACCGTTAAAAGACTATTTCATTACAGGTTAAACAGGTTGTCTGAACAATTATTTTTCTTGTGAGTTATACATAAAAATATTAAATACATGTTAGATTTATAATGTTTTAAGATTATTTCCCTGAGTATTTTTATATCCAGCTTTCAATATGTGATATATTCAGAAATAGGTGTTTGAAAAATGTTGCTGTTGTTTTAAAAGATGTGTGTAATTCTGCAGTTTGTCTTTAAAATTCACAATGAAATAAAGTAAATTCAAAATGTATGTTTTTTGTTTTGTTTGTTTCCCCTCGGGAGAAGAAAACTTAGATAAATATTGTGAAATTTGTTCCATAAAGTTGCATTTTAACATTTAAAATTTTAGCCTAATTATGCAATCCATTCAATTACTGCTAGATTAGGAGGCACTCTTTCACTAATGGAATATAAAATAAAAATACCGTATTTGATGTTATCCTAGAATTGCAGAACAAAATAAAATGAAGGTACTGAAATCTTAATATGGAAATAAAGTAAAATTGAAATAAAATGACAGTAAAATTGTAATAAAATTACGGTACAGCTGTAGTAAAATTACAGTGAAATTGTAATAACACTACAGTAAAATGTTTTTAAATTACTGTCAAATTGTAATAAAATTACAGTACAAACTGTAAAAAAGTTACTTTTAGGGGCTGTAAAATTTACAGTAAATTACTGGCATCCCTGCTGCCAGTAATTTACTGTAAAATTTACAATACATTTTTAACAGTGTAGAAACACTGAGTCACGAACAACAAAATATGTTTCAATGTAGAAAATTATGACAGGTGATTAGCACTCTCAGCGTGTTTTGGTATCAGGCGGATGTGCTCTAGGGATGTTATATGTTATGTGTCAAATCGGACAGAAGGGGTGAGAATTCTGTGTTGGTGTTGAAAAGCTAAAAAAACAATCTAAGATCAAACATGATCAGTTTCTTGTATTTCCTCTCAAATGTAGAGATGAAGAAGGTCAGCTAAACCAACGGTGTGTTTATTCTAGTGGTGGTTCCATCCGGGCTGTAACATCTGTTTTACTGCAGGTCTGACCAAACACTGGAATCACTGCAGCTTTACACGTTTCACCTCATCAAGCTCAAGCCTGCTGCCTCATTAATCTGGCCGTGATGATGTGAGTGCAGAGCAGGACCTTCTCACCTTTACAAGCGAGATCTCGTCAGATGATGCTCGGTGTTAGTCATCTTTGTCATTTCCACGAAGCTTGTAGTAAAATGGTTTATTATATTCTCCCTGTCTTCTGTCATCACTTTGACCATCCAGGCATACTCAGGTGTGTAGTCCTCAACTAGAAATAGAAAATATTTTTAGTCCATTTGCCAAAGAAAACCAGTACCACCATATTTTCCGATGATCTTTCTTTTATAGGTCTTAAAAATGACCCCATCAGAAACTGTACAAAAGATGTTTCTTGGCTTTTTATTCCTCCCGTGTCAAATTTTGTCACAATTTTCTTTTTATTGTGTGCTTTGCAAACAAACTTTTGACAAACTTCTTGTCAGTTTCTTCTGGCAGGGTGTTCGAGCAGAAGCAGGAACATTTCTTCCTCCCACATTTTGACAGCTGAAACAGGCGCGTGTGACGGTACTTCCTCAGCAACAGGCAGAGCAGACCAAACTCTAGAGAGTAACAAACGAAACGACAAGAACCTACTGGAGGATTCTGGAGGGAGACGCCTGATCCAAAAGCTTCATCTACGTTTAATGTGTCTGTCTGCCGTTGAAGAGAGCAACTCAAGGGGATTACTGCTCAGTGGGTGTTTACAATGGGATACAAGTGTAGGTAGCAGTCAGAGTCTTTGGACCAACGCAGACGTTGCACCACCTTGAACTGTACAACACTTTGTCTTACGCAAATCAAAGATTTTTGATTATTCTTAAGAGCATGGACGTAGTTTTGCCTTTAGAAGTGGGGGGACACATTAGGACCGAGGGGGGGTAAATATGCAAAAAATAAGTAATATGTATGTGATACACGTTTCAACACAAGCGGTTGTTTTCCACTTGGTCCTAGTGCTCAAACAGTGTCTATTTAATGTAGCGTAATGTTGTTTTGGGACGGCAAAAAGTGCAGGGGACAAAAGTTTACTTTGGAAAAAGTGGGGGGATGTCCCCCCTCAAAACTACGTCCATGCTTAAGAGCCTTGTGCCAGACCCCCTCTGACAATCTAACACCCAGGTCTAATTCTCATTTCTGTTTTAACCCTCCCACTCTTCATGGGTGACCCCGCAAGGAAAGTTGACAGTGGGTGGGTTAGAACATCCAAACCGGGTTTTGTGCAGCGCCGGCTACTTCCGTACCCCAATCTGCATTTGGTGACGTGGATACAGCGTTACGTAAAACCCTGCAACACAAGCAGCCAGTTTGCACCGGTGTCTACGGGGCTCGGCACTGCCCCTATCAGTGAGGCAGGGTACTGCCTGCTTCCTTTACTGCATTTTCTCTGCGTGTTTATGGCCACTCGGAAAGACGACATTTGTCACACACAGTGATTAAATATATCAGACACACTGTAGAACCCCAGCATGTGCAGCACATGTGAAATAGGCCTACCTGTATTTTAGTGACATGAAGAGCAGTGAGCATGTACCAACTTCCTGTTTCAGCGAGTGTGTGCGATGCTGCTCCATGAGAACGGAGGCAGCTCTCATCTCTGCCTCCAGAGGGCGGAGTGCCGCACACACTTGACACAGGAAGTTGGCGCATGTGTGCTGTCTGAATGAGTTAGTGTGTGTGGGGCAGCTCAGGGAGAGCAGAGGCACTCCTCTCTCACTTCTGCATTTATATTTCAGCAGGAAACAGGTCAGTTCAGCGATTTTGACTATAAACATAATTAAGTCATACAGAAAACTAATGTATAGAGCAGTCAGTGGACACATTGATTTTATATTAAGTCATTATTAGTCGCCTAACTCCTCTGACCGCATGTCACTGTCTTACCTCTGATGGAACGTAACTCTAGCACTGACTTGTTTGCTCTGCAACGCTGATGTTTTATCTCCACAAACACTACAAACCTGGAGGAGTTCTACTGTGTGGTGGAGCTGCTAATGCTAACGGTTAGCTTCTGCTAGCCGAGACGTTCTCTACTGTTTACTGGGAGCTAAACCAACAACAGCCTTCCCAGTTGCAAGTCATTGTGGGTGAGTCCATGAACGTTAAGTGTGACATAGACCTGTGTCACCATTTATTTTCTATCAGAAGCGAATGCAGTAGATGGGTGCAGGAGACTATTTTCATGTTAAGTCCGCATGAAATTCTCAGAATGACTGCATATAACCAGAAATAATAATTTAAAATGGTTTTTCAGTGTTCCACGCCTTTAAATGCATTTGCCTTAGATTGGCCCACTGCATGGCCGACATTTCAGAAATTTCAAAGTTTGGATTATTGGGTCATAATCACCTCTCTGCTGCCTGCACAGTGACAGGCCATGCTACAGTCGTGTGTATCCACATCTAATCCTCTCACATTGGTGAATGCACAAAATCATGCATGCCCAGCGACAGCCAGCGTGGCGCAGCGCTTCCCTTCAGCGCTCCCCTGCTTATTTTAAAATAGTGCATGCAGCAACACATCTGTGAACACCCGACATCAATCTGAGCCTAATCTGGAGCCATAGTTATCTTTCTGTGTGTGTGTGTGTGTGTGTGTGTGTGTGTGTGTGTGTGTGTGTGTGTGTGTGGCGTCTGAAAAAGTGACATTAAAGCACAGCATCAGGAGGAGATCCCTGCGTTGGAGTGACGGATAGCACGGTGAATTATCTGCTGTACTTGCACAGCTGCAGCGGTAAATGAAGGAGTTATGCATATTTCCCTAACTAGGCCACAGGGGAAGATGGGAGGGTGCGTGATGCAGTCGAAGGAGGTAATGTGATTGTCAAGGCATGCTGAGTTCCCGCTTTAGCTGCAGCATGCGAGACACTAAGAAGGAATAAATGAAAATTTGGGGGATGAGAAGAAACGACCCCGGATCAGAAAAGTGTTGAAGACCTTACTGATACAAAAAGAAAAACATCAATATTCAAAGACTGAACGAAGCTGAACTCGACTCAAGATGAAAACAAAAGCTGCAGAGCTGCAAGGATGACTTCTCTCAGTGCTCGGCTCTGTGGGACCTACAGAGATGAGCCACAGAAACGCACCAGGACACAAGCACACGCATGCACTGTTGTGTTTGGTAATCTTTTGCCAGTGAGGTGGCACCGTCAGAGGTGAGCGTGTGAAATCTTTATGGATGTTTTCAGGTTACGCTGGAGTTCAAACACTCACGCAGAGACAGAGAGGGGATGGGAGGGTTTTGTTGCTACGCAACTAGACTGTGCTGTTTCAGAGCAATGATATGAGTTAATGCATGTGTACACACACCAACCGCAATGATGCCACACACACAGGAAGTGTCATCTGCAGACATAAAACTGAGCACCTCTCTATCTCAGTGTGTGTTAATTCACAACCTCAGAAAGGTTACAGTATTGTCAGTGAGTTTTATTCTGCTGTTAGACCAATGGTCCTGTAACCATCCAGCCGCTTGTCCGGAGTCGGGTCACGGGGGCAGTAGCCTAAGCAGGGAGGCCCAGAATTCCCTCTCCTCTGCTACTGGGCCAACTCTTCCAGGGGGAATCCTCTTTTCATACATTTTTTTAATTTTTTCTTTTTTTGTGAGGTGCTTCGTGATTTTTATCTTGAGAGGCACCATATTAAAGGTCGTCTTCTTCTTTCTAAGGCGTTTCCTGGCCAGCTGAGAGACAGTCCCTCCAGCGTGTCCTGGATCTTCCTTTAGGTCTCCTCCCAGTTGGACGTGCCCGGAAAACCTCACCAGGGAGGCATACAGAAGACATCCTAAATAGATGTCGGGGCCACCTCAACTGGCTCCTCTCAATCTTGTAACGTCCAAAAGGGTCAATTTTCACCAACATATTGATCACCACAATAACCTTTCATCTACAGAAATAAATCCACTTTCTAGTTGGCCTTCTAAATTCAGAAGGTTCTGTTCAGTGCGTGTTTCTCTCCCATGGTCCTGCACTCTCTGCATGAATGCCAGATGTCAACATTCTTCACTCTGAATAAATGAAGACTCCACAATTTTACAACTCATAAGTTAAACAAAACAAAGGAGATGATTTTAGACTTCAGAAGAAACAGGGTGGAGTCAAACACTGTTTCCATCATGGGAGAAGAAGTGGAGGTGGGTGAGGAATACAAATACCTTGGAGTTCACCTGGACAACAGACTGGACTGGAGAAAGAACAGCGAAGCCGTTTACAAGAAGGGACACAGCAGACTGTACTTCTTGAGGACGCTTAGGTCCTTCAGTGTCTGTAGCAAGATGCTGCAGATGTTCTACAAGTCTGTTGTTGAGAGTGTAATCTCTTCAGCCATCGTCTGTTGGGGTAGCAGCATCAGAAGCAGGGACCTGAAAAGGCTCAACAGGCTAATAAAAAAGGCTGGTTCTGTTCTGGGGACGACTGTGGAACCACTGGAGGAGATAATGCAAAGAAGTATTCTCCAGAGAATCAAGAAAATGATGGACAACCCTGAGCATTCTCTTCACAAGACTGTCTGACAACGGAAGAGTGTCTTCAGTCAGAGGCTTCTTCAGTTTCGCTGCAACACTGACCGCTACTGGAGATCCTTCCTGCCAACAGCCATTGTAATATACAATAACTCTTTGATGACTTGATTATTATTATTATTCTGAGCTACTACAGCAATCAATTTCCCTCTGGGATTAATAAAGTATTTTTGAATTGAATTGAATTGAATTTGAATTAAATAATCATGTGTGATGAATGAACAAAATGTTTTAATGAAATGTTTGAATAATCTGTGCTTAAATCAATGAATTTGAAATGAATATTGTTCTTACAACGATCAATTTATATCACAAATCACTGTGTTTGATTTAACAAGTTATTCATTGTTTACACTCACACACATTACAATAAGATACATATTAAGGTTAATATGCACCTCACATAAGAGTTTTAAAGATTCTTATTCACAAAGTGTTAAGAAATGGAGGGCGTGTTCTTTCTAGATAGTAAGAATCATTCAGTTAAAAAAAACTTTTGCGTCATAGATATTATAGAACGTAACGCGTTGTAGAACATACAAGTAATGCCACAGTTACTTTGCTAGGTAACTAATTACTTTTACAATGTGGTAACTCATTAAGTCAGTTACGTTTTGAAAAAAGTAATTTGTAACTATAAATAATACTTTTCTTAACCTAAGATGCCCAACACTGGTTTTGGACAGTCCATCGGAGCAAACTATATTTCCATCTGAGACTCAGAGCTGATCATGTACGACATTTGTCGCACATGGTGAGGATGGTTATTTTCTGTCATGATAACCCAGGTAGATTTAACTCCAGCCTCACCAAGCAAGCCTTTAGTTTCCCCTCAGGTGCAGCACATCCAAGATGATGTAAGCTGCTTGTCTAGTCAGGATGCAGGGGGGTGTAACACATAGATCAGACAAACTCTGTTATGGCATTTTACACTGTTGTAAATTTCACATTACATGGATACAGCTAGCTTCTGCTGCTACTAACGATCACAAATACTCATAAAATGCTGTTTCCATAATTGTGTTTGACAAAGTCAGTAAAGACTGAAGAGATGGCAGAAAGGCGCTCTCACGTGAACTGACCAGCCTCGTCTGCTGCCCGCTCTCGTGTAGAGTGTTATTTTTCTTCAGCATGGGATCTGGCAGTCATTCTCCTTCAGTCCTGTGTGCATCTGTTGACCGCGATGATCGATTCTGTCTTTCCTGTCCTTCGTTCATTAGACGAGTCACCAGTTTGTTTCTTTCCCCTGCAGCCATTGGCCTCTGTTTCAAACAGCGCCTCCTTCAGCCACCACCTCTTGAGCTTCCCCCTTTCCCCTCTTGGTCTTCAAAGCAGGAGGCAAAACTCGACAGAAGCTCTGCAGCTCTTGAAATATAGATTTTAATGCCTGTGGGATCCTGCTTGCTGCACTGATACATTTCAAGGCTAAACCAGCTGTCTGCGTTGCATGGCTGAGGTGTTAAAGAACCATAATAATCTCACAATGATACTCATACAACAGTTTTCTTTAGAACCAATATTATTGCAATGGTGTCAGGTTACCAGTAGAGCTCTGACTAATAGCGATGGGTACCGAATTCGGTACTTTTTAAGGTACCGACCGAATCCATAGTACTGACTGAGCACCGATTAACGTCATTTGAAATGGTGCCTCGTTTCGGTACTCGTCCTTCATAACGAGAACTTGCCTAGACAGCTGCGCATGCGCAAGAGCGTTATGTTGTCGGTCGCTGCGAGCGAGTTGTAAACAGAGCAGCATGGTAGAAAGAATGCACACTAAAGCTTGGGTCCACTTCACTAAATGTGATGGGTAACTGGGTGATGATGAAACCAGCGACAACGATCTAAGTGAGACATCCTCATCTTAATCTGTGCCGGTAGGTAAATAAAATGTTTAAGATAATGTTAGCTTCCGTTCCGCTAATGGTGCGTTCGCTTTCTCCTCGGAGCTCCGAATTTCTGACTAGAAGAACATGAACGCGCTCTAAAGTTTGGTTTAACTTTACTAAATGCGACGGGTGATTGGGTGAAGATGAAACCAGAGACAACGATCTAAGTGTGAGGCATCATCGTTTTAATCTGCTCCAGCTGTTAAATAAACTGTTAAAGATAACGTTAGCTTGATATGTTAGCTTCCATTGCCACCATTGTTATCAGCTAATGGTGCGTTCGCTTTCTCCTCGGAAATTCTAACTTCCCAGTAGGAAAAATCAAATGAAAAAGGACGGCAAAAGGAATGAAGATACACAGTAAAGATGTTTGCTTCAGTTTAATTATCAGCTTATAAAACTGCAAGGACGATGTTAAAATACAAACAGTTGTATGTTATTTATCGTGATATTTATCAAATATGGTTATATATTGAGAAAAATATATATTTAATTATAAAAGAGAATTAAAATATTAAACACTCAAAAGTATCGAAAATTGGTACCGTTAAGTACCGGTATTGATTCCTAGGTACCGGGAATTAGTACCGGATCGATTCAAATGTCAAAGGTACCCATCCCTAATGACTAACACCCGATCCTACAACTCAGAGTTTCTATTATCATACACTAAAACATCTCCACCAAGCAGAACAAAACTGCTATGTATGCACTGCAGAGATCCATTCACCTGACAAAACTGGGCCAGATTTTTTGTGTGGCTAAAATTGGTCGCCAAGTGCTTTCAATTGCTTTTAAATTAAACTTGGGATTTCAGGAAATGACTCTTTCTTTTGATAGAAGTTGACAGATTTTCACCAGGTGTTGCAATGAAAAGCAACACCTGCACTGGCAGAATTGGAATTTTTTTTAAATTGATTTTCATATTTTTGTCAAGTGAGGACTCTTGTGAAGAGTTTGTGGCACAAACTCGTTTGGTCGTTTTGGTTTTAACATCTTAAATCATTGTTGAGTCATCTTATAGGGAGTCTAAGTCACGCCCAACTGCTTCCAGACCACGGGTTCCCAGAAGAACGAAAAAATGAATGCAAGTCAATGGGGCTAAAAACACTATTTTCTTCTACCGCTTGTTATGTGCCATGGATTTCATGTATGATGTCTGTGAGTTTTAGTGATAGCCACAACATCACGCGGGACTTGAGAACAGGAAGCGGATTTTGCTTTTACGTGATCCGACTTACCGTTGTATTTTAAGAGACTCTAATTCATTAAAAATGGGTAAGTATGCCATTTATTAGAATATTTTAAGATTAATAGTACTTCAAAGTTATCAATACTGTGGTTAGGTTTGTGCCGGCGGTTGAGTTTGTGCCGTAAAGTCGTTTCGCGTCGTAAGCCTGTTGTAAAGTACTCCACAATGCTGTAAAACAGCTGGGGGCGCTTGACGTT
The DNA here is from genome assembly GCF_043380555.1 of Nothobranchius furzeri. Taxonomy (NCBI): domain Eukaryota; kingdom Metazoa; phylum Chordata; class Actinopteri; order Cyprinodontiformes; family Nothobranchiidae; genus Nothobranchius; species Nothobranchius furzeri. Next base: position 49,403,122 of record NC_091752.1, read on the forward strand.
GAACTGGCGCCTATGTTCAGCACCTCAGTGCAGCACTTCTGGGATGCGACGCTCCTTGTGTAGCTTCTCTCATTAACTATAATGGCTTTTATTGAAAATGACGGCACGGTGCGGTGCAACGCATCTGTCTCCGGCGTGCCCTAGGCTTAAAGTGACAGTGTGTATTTTTCCTGGCGAAGGGGCAGTAGATACCAGTGTTGGGAGTAACGTCGTTTAAATATAACGGCGTTACTAACGACGTTCATTTTTTAGGTAACAGAATAATCTAATTAATTACTTTTCCCACTGTTGCAACGCTGTTACCGTTACTGGGGACGGAAGGTTGTGCGTTACTATGTGCTTGTCGAACGTTGAGCAACAGTGTGAGGCTTTCTGACCGCCACACTTCAGCTGCAGCCAGGGAGAGAGAGGTGTCGGTAACGCACTTACAAACACGATGATGATTGGCCGGGTGGGCGGAGACCCTCAGTGTTCTCACTGTCACCGCCTGCTATAGACACAACAGAGCAGTGATGAGAATAACGTCATTTAAAATAACTGCGTTTCTAAAATATATATATATATTTTAGTAACGAGCAATCTAATTAATTACCATCTTCTTTTAAAAAACGATCGTTTCTGTTACTGATAAGGAAATGCGTGCGTTAAGCAGCGCAGTGTGTTGAAGCTGTCATCAGCTGATCAGGAGCTAAAGAGGTAGATGTTTTCATCCAAGCACATCATGGCCCGGGAAGAACGAGGAAGACGTGATGAACAGTCTACGGCTGCAGGTGTGGATCTGCAGCCATGCCCTTCTTAGTGTGACAGCGGGACGTCCCGAAGGTCCGCTCACCTGTTCATGTCTTTAGTCCCGCTGTAACACTGATGCATCAGTCTCAGGACGTCATGGAGCTCAGGTGTTATTACAACTACCTGTGTGTGTTTACCACCCAGCTTCAGCTCTTCTGTGGTTGGGTCTGACCCAAGTTAGTAAATGTAAGTCCTCCATCAGATTTGTGCCTCTTCTAGTGTCATTTTAAAGAATTTATTTATTTATTTAACCATTACTAGATTAGCAGCAACAGAAATGCTACTAAAAACACACAATTATATGAAGCTGGAAAAATTAAAATGCTGTGCAAAATTACATTCATTACTGTAATTTAACTAGACTGAGAGACCATTTAAAGGCTCAGGAACCTTTACAGGTGTTTCTGTTTGCAATTTTAAATTTTAGCTGATTGGGGTCTTGTTAAATATCACACAGTGACCTTTTAATAGTCTAGATAAGTGTAATGTTTCTGTTAGTAGTTCCTCCTGTTAAGTGCTTATTTATTTAAATTATTCAGGTTTATAAAAAACATTTGGATATACATTTTATTATGTTCCAGTCATTAGTCATTTATATTTCACTATTGTAGTCATTTATAGTAAATTAAGTAAGTTTAATTAACCCATTTTCTTGCATTCTTTAATGAAAAAAGTAACTAAGTAGTTATTTTTCTTGGTGATTAGTTACTTTTATAATCTCTTAACTCTGTAAGCAAATTGTCAGGACGTGCCGGTGAGTGGAGCGGAGGTGAGGTTCCAAATGCAGGGGAGAAAGCAGGCAGGCAGACAAACTGGATAACTTAAAGGGTTTTAATGATTTACGCACGCAGGACATGGAAACAATGAGGCAACAAGAGACGAAGAACTGGAGGGGTTTAAAAACAGGAGGGCTGGGTGCTTGGGAAACAAGAGGCAGGTGGGAGCAATCAACAGGGACATAGGCTGAACCAAATGGGGAAACAGGACAGGGTGTGACACAACTGAGTTACTTTTTTGACAAAGTGATTAGTAACTACAACTAATTACTTTTTAAAGTAACTTTCCCAATACTGCTGATGCATACCTGGACCTGCTCCTCCTCTCTGCTAATCTAAAATAAATCACTTTGAAAGACCCGCGTTCCCTCTGTAACCGTGAAACACGCAAATACAGCACAAGGACGAGAGGAATTCTTATTAAATGTGTTAACACAGTTAGGAAACTCTTCAAACAGCTCTGCAGAAGGCCTATAACGTAGAATGTAATGTAATGTAACACGGAAGTCAGCCAGAGGAGAAAGTGGCAGCAGACGACAGGATTTTGAGTCCTATTTCCTGATATTTGAACATCTTGCTTCTAATTGGCTAACAGCAACTTGACTCTACCAACGTTGATGTTTTATCTCCACAAATAACACAAGCCTTGAGGAGTTCTGCCATGTGGTGGAGTTGCTAATGCTAACGGTTAGCTTCTACTAGCTGAGACCTTAATGGGTCTTTAAGTAAATTTAATCAGAAGATCAGATGTTTCTATTGCAGGGATTGAGCAACACTTTGTATTAACTTCAAGAAAAGAGAGTGAGTCAAGTTTTAAAAGTTTAAAGATGTATTACTACTCAAATTAAAACTTGACTAACTTTAAACTCTAAAATGTATGGTGTAACTAAGGTGACATAACTGAGGATGGTGTGTGTGTGAATATGTTCAGAACCAGCAGATCCAGAGAAACGATTAGTTCTGATGGGAGTGAAGATGATGTTTCGCACTAAGCTTGGTTGGAGATTTATAACACACACTGAGAAGCCATCTGTCGGTCTACGTACCCTTTGTGGAAGTCCCCGTCTAGGTCAGGAATGTCGAGGTCCAGCTTGACCTTCTCTGGAACCGAAGCCGGTAGGAAAAGCAGCGGATGCCGATCAGACCAGTCTTGAGATACTTCCGGGTCACGATAGTTTTATTGGCATCTAGCGAGACCCAAAAAGGGGTCGTGATGGTTCAGCTTTTATTCTGAAAGGAACCATTGCAGTAGGTGGAACATGCAACAGATTTTATCCAGCTTGTCGTTAGGTTCTTTCGGCTGAAGAAGAAATTTACGGATTGGCCACTCCGACAATTTCTCTAGAACACGAACTGAAGTTTAAGGTGATGTGGGCATAGTTTTATAATTTGGATGTTTTGATTTACGGTCGAATCAAAAAGGGACAGATTTACCAAGCAGCAACAAAAACTTGCCTCGTGTCAGATCTGGAAGGCTCTGATTGGATCAGAAAAAGGAAATGTGTCGTGATTCTCAACATTACGTGTGATCAGTCTAGTGGAAATATTTAAAGTTATGTTACTTATTATAAATACTGATCATAAGCATTGTCATTTCACAGATTGGTTCACGTTTTATTATTGGCCTAACACTTTGTTTGATTGGCTTTATTAAAAATAGAGAAAGAGTTCTTTGATTTATTAAAAGAAAGAGTCCTTTGTCTTCATTCTTCTCTTGAGCTGGAAAGGAAGACTCAGTTTAGGAGCAGAGCATGAGACCTTGAGCAATATCTTATGCAGATTAGTTCTGTGTCAGAAACTTCTGGTTTTGCTTTGAGCAGAGCAAAACAGAGCAGGGCCTTTTAGGTCAGAAATGGACAATTCATCATGCTACACAAGCAATAAAATCTTTTAAAACAAATCATTAAAGGCATAGGCAGCCAGTGCAAAGGCCAGAACAGGAGTGATGTGCTCAACTTCCTTTTCCTGTTAAGAAGTGAGCATTTAGTTCTCTCTGAAGCTGAGACATACTGGCATCACTTTTGCACAATTCCTGCATAAGTCAACAAGATAGTGATGTGTCGGTCGCGAACGAACCGGCTCTAAGAGCCGGCTCTTTGAAGTGAACGACGGGAGCCGCTCGTCATTGGGGCCGTCCCCTCCCCTCCCCCCTCCCCCCCTGCCTTGGTGAAAGCTACGGGTGATTGGTCAACATGTGTAACTGCGTGCCCAGACTGTCCACACACAGAGCAGTAGGGGGCGGGGAAGAGGGAGGATCATACTCAGACAGACACACAGCAGAGCACATGTGGGAGGAGGGAGACGAGAGGGAATGAGGAGGAGGAAAAAGGCGAGCGAGAGGGAATGAGGAGGAGGAAAAAGGCGAGCGAGAGGGAGGAGAGTGAGACGAAGACCGTGAGAAAATGAGTGCCAGCAGTCGGAAAGTGGAGATTTCTTAAAGTGTTCAGTTATTAAATCCATATAAATGATAAATATTTGATATATTGCTTTTTTTACATTAGTAAATTATTTTACATATAGTTTAGCATTATTTTGGTTATAAATGTACTCTACGCAACAGAAAATCTGAGGAACCACTTGGGAGCCAAAAGAGCCGGCTCTTTTTGGTGAGCTGAGCCAAAATAACCGGCTCTCTAAAAAGAGCCGGAATTCCCATCACTACAACAAGAGCTTTCACAAATCACCAACTGTTTTTCGTAGCAGCTGCTGTTAATGTAGACCAGTAGTCCAGGTTTGAAGAGTCTAGGTGTAGTTTGGGGACCAGTTCTAATGTGGTCTAGATGCAAAATGGTGCTGAAATACTTGTTCTTTTAACTTTCATGAATCAAATAAAGGTTTCACAAGGCACAACTTAAACTTCAAGGATTCTGTTATTAGTTTAAAAAATGACAGTTCAGGTTTGAAGAGTAATTAAAGCAAAATAAATATGCTCAGGGAGTCGAAACAGTTTGTGGGGATTGCCCTTTCTGACTCAGAAAGTAAAAAAGAGAACAAACTTCAGCTTCATCTATGTTTAGTGTCACACCCTGTCCCGTCTCCCCGTTTAGTCCAGCTCTGTGTCTCGTTAATTACCCCCACCTGCCTCTTGTTTCCCAATCACCTTAGCTCCCGGTCCTCCTGTATTTAAACCCCGTCTGTTTTGTGTCCTGTGTGGAGTCATTGTTCCAGTGTCAGCGTGCGTCCTAATAAACCTGTGAAGTTAATCCTACCTGTCTGCCTGCTTCCTCCCCGGTCTGTCCTCCTCGGCACCGACCTGCACCCTCGGCTATCCTCGCCGCCCTCCCGGAACCGGATGGGAGTGTGGACCGGGAGACGCTCCAGGTTCGCTCCAGCTATGAGGGCACGAAGCTGGCCATCTGCTCCCCCGGAGTCGGTCCAGGGCATGGGGAAAGACGCCGGACTCCACCACCATCCGGGGTCTCCAGACGGAGCTGTGGGCTCGCTTCTGCTCCTGCCCGGCGCGGCTGTTTGGACACGCCCCCGGCCAGACCACCAGTCCCGTCTCCTGCCGAATCGGCGCCTCCGTCGTCTGCAGGGGGAGGAGCAGCACTCGCAGCCCGGCTGATAGAGCTCCAGGCGGAGCTCGGCCGGTTCTGCGAGCTCATCAGCCGCCAGGAGTCTCACCTGGATTCTCTAACCTCCCCGAACCACCAGGAGAGGGCCTCGGGCCAGGATGCAACTTCCTCCTCGTCTCAGGGCCAGAGGAGCAAGCCCGGGGTTCACCCAGCGGAGCTCGCCGGTCAGCGGGCTGAGCTGGTCCAGCTCCGTCGGACGCTCAGCCTCAGGGAGCGACAGCTGGACGATCTGACCTCCCTCCTCTCCTCATCGTTCCCAGCTCTCCCAGCAGCGGCTCTGCCACCGGCCCATAAGCCGACGGAGCAGGCCCAGAGGCAGAGGGTACCGGCCCAGAAGCAGACGGTACCGGATCCAGTCCAAAAGTCACCGGTCCAGAAGTCGAGGGACCAGAAGCCGACTCCTCCGGGCCAGAAGCAGACGGTTCCGGTTCCGGTCGAGAGACCAGCGGTCCAGAGGTCGACGGTCCGAAAATCAAAGGACCAGAAGTCGACGCCCCCGGACCAGAAGTTGATGGTGGTCAACGCCCGGTCCGGTCCTGTGGTCGATGCCCCTTCCTGTTCTGAAGTCGTCTCCCAAGTCGGCTCATCTGATGACGTCGCCTCCCAAGTTGGCTCGTCTGATGATGTCGCCTCCCAAGTTGGCTCCTCCGAAGTCGGCTCGTCTGATGAGGTCGGCTCCTCTGAAGTCAGCTCGTCTGATGAGGTTGGCTCCTCTGAAGTCAGCTCGTCTGATGAGGTTGGTTCCTCTGAAGTCGGCTCGTCTGATGAGGTCGGCTCCTCTGAAGTCGGCTCGTCTGATGAGGTCGGATCCTCTAAAGTCGGCTCGTCTGATGACGTCTGCTCCCAAGTCGGCTCCTCTGAAGTCGGCTCGTCTGATGACGTCCGCTCCTCTGAAGTCGGCTCGTCTGATGACGTCGCCTCCCAAGATGGCTCCTCTGAAGTCGACTCGTCTGATGACGTCGCCTCCTCTGAAGTCGGCTCGTCTGATGACGTTGCCTCCTCTGAAGCCGGCTCGTCTGATGACTTCGCCTCCTCTGAAGCCGCCTCCAATGAAGTTGCCTCGTCTGAGGATGCTCTCTGCACTCCAGAGGTCAACGCTCTCTTCTCTCCAGGTGTCGACGCTCCTTCCAGTCCACCGTCTCCGGTTCCGATGGTGGTTCTGGAGGTCGCTCCGGCCCAGCCTGCAGAGACTTTGTCACCGGCCCAGCCTGCAGGGCTCCTCTATCGTAGACGCAGGGCCCCAAGGGTCCGTCCTCGTCTCCTCCTCTGCCGCAGTCGCCGGCCTCCAAGGGCCCGTCGCCTCCTCATCTGCCGCAGGCGCCGGCCTCCAAGGGCCCGTCGCCTCCTCTTCTTCCGCCTCCTCATCTGCCGCAAGCGCCGGCCTCCAAGGGCCCGTCGCCTCCTCATCTGCCGCAGGCGCCGGCCTCCAAGGGCCCGTCGCCTCCTCATCTGCCGCAGGCCCCCGGACTCTGCTGATCCCTCCCGCCTCTCCATCGGTTCCTCTGGGCCCTCCCTCTGGGTCCCCCTCCTCCCGCCCTGCTCCTTGTTCCTGTGGGTGTCTGGGATCCGCCCTTTGGGGGGGGGGGGGGGGTACTGTCACACCCTGTCCTGTCTCCCTGTTTAGTTCAGCTCTGTGTCTCGTTAATTATCCCCCACCTGCCTCTTGTTTCCCAATCACCTTAGCTCCCGGTCCTCCTGTATTTAAACCCCGTCTGTTTTTGTCCTGTGTGGAGTCCAGTGGCGGGCGGTGCATTCCACCCCTGGGCCTTCAGTGATTTCCTATTCAGTCCAATCAAAATTAACACACCTTAAAATACCATCAATAGGACATCACAGCTGGAGAAACCTCTCTCTCTCTCACACACACACACACACACACACACACACACACACACACACACACACACACACACACACACCAGTGGGCGGGCAATACGTCATTTCCGGAGCCTTTAAAATCAAACTCGTATTCCCAATTGAGAGTAGGAAACTAAGACCACGGATACTGTCAAATCTCAAAAATGAAAGACGGGTTTTAGAGAAGAGACAATAAAATAAATAAGTAAAGCAAACACATTATTTGCATTTGTTTTGGAGAAAATTGCACCGCGAAACAATTGAACATGTTGGCGCAGCTGCACACACCACGTCATTCACAATATAAATTGCATAGAAACAGAACACATAGAATAATTTCATTTAGCCATTTTATTTCGTTACCATTTATTATTAACAAAATGAAATGACAAAACATTAAAAAATACTAATAAAATGTTTCTACTCACCAACATAAATGTCCAGCATGGATCTCCTCCTCTCCTGCTCATTAGAAAATAAAATCCATCCTTCTTTCTTTCCTCAGGAAAACCTCAATGGCTCTGTACAGTTTATCTGTGCACTTCAGGTCCATGAGTGGATCCTTTTCTATGGACATGGAGGCTAATGCTGAAAGCCGTGTCTGCCCGGTCGTGTTTCTGGCGTACGTTTTAACGCGCTTTAATGCTACCAAATCCATCTGATGCGAGCAACAGGCATTCCCAGCAGAATAACCTGCAGCGGTTCTCTGAAGCTGTTAGCCATGGGTACCGTTCATAGTTGCTTGCCTGAAAATCACGAACAAATCCTTTCCCCTGCTGGGACCAGCCAGCTAGCGTTGGAGTCAGACGACCTGTTCTCACAAGATCCATTTTTTCTTGAAAGGTCCGTCTGGAAAATGGTGTGGCAAGTAAATCTGCAACCAAGTCTGTCCCTTCTCCTCTTTCAGCCATCATGTGTTCAAAAATACACCGATAGCTGCCTATAGATACAAATCTCCGTGTTTAGTTTTGATATTTTGCTTCATGCCGCTAGAAAAGTCCTAACTACTGCTTATCCAATCACAGGATGCGTTCATGTCAACTTTTGCGTGAGGCCAGCTGACTCGTGAGCTGATTGGCTATCGCAACTAAATGGTCTCCGTTCACTTACAGCGGACAGTGGGCTTCTCGATAGATTCTGAAGGCCTAGAGCAGACGTAATCTGCCTGAAAACACAAACTAGCTTAAATCTGATTGGATAACACCCAGCCTTGGTATTTTAACACTGGAAGCAGCGCAGCCTAGTGGGTATAATAGGATATAAAGAAAATAGACCAGTGAACATTTTTTTTATTTATAAATATTTACCAAAGGAAAAAAATACATTTACATTTTTGTGTATGTTTAGGCCAGCAGAGAAGGCTTTGCTGGCCCTGACTGCCCACCACTGGTGGAGTCATTGTTCCAATGTCCGCGTGTGTCCTAATAAACCTGTGAAGTTAATCCTACCTGTCTGCCTGCTTCCTCCCCGGTCTGGATCCTCGCCTTAGCTCCGCTCCACTCCGCAGCACGTCGTGACATTTAGTTTACCGTTTGTATTTATAATAATTTAATTTTTTATATATATCTTGTTTTTCAGTAAAATAAGGAAACAGGCTAAATATCTTTGACATAAAAACAACTTCTGAGTTGATACAAACGCAGCGGTGGTGCACGTTCAAACCGCTCTCCCCACGGGTGCCACGCCCATGGCTGTGGTGTTTGATTCTTCAGCGTGAGATATTGGAGGTGTGGCTTGAGAGCGTGTGAAGAGGGCAAGATGGATGTGTCTCTCGTTCAATGAGTGAGAGTTGGCAGCCCTGCGAGTGGTTATTTGAGTTACTGCCTTTCTATCAGCTGAAACCAATCTGGTGATTCTCCTCTGTCCTCTGGCATCAACAAGGCATTTTCGCCCACCGAACTGCCGCTCACTGGATGTTTTCTCTTTTTCGGACCATTCTCTGATGGTTGTACGTGACAATCTCAGAAGATCAGCAGTTTCTGAAATATTCAGACCAGCCCATCTGGCACCAACAACCACGCCACATTCAGAGTCATTTAAATCACCGTTCTTCCCTGTTCTGAAGCTCGGTTTGAACTGCAGCGGATCGCCTTGACCGTGTCAACATGCCTTAATGCATTGGGTTGCCAACAACAAGTTGCGGTAACAGCTCATTAACTAAATGCTGTCCGCTTATGAACACATGAGGAACACATGTATCAGGCGTGACATTAAAAGCAGACGCTTTGATGCTCCACCTGAGAATAAATCTGTAAGGCTTGTTACCAGCATTCAGACATCAATTCTGCTTGCTTCACAGCCAGACAGGACACGGTTTAAAAAAAATGTTGCCAGCGATAAATTATTTTATTCATAAATTAAATTATTCAATAGTGAAGCAACACTTAACTTTCATGGCAAAAACCCCATAAAATGATTCAATTAATCAGGAAATTAGGAAGAAATGTCTTTTCTGTTTTTGCATATTTTTTTTTACTTTAGTTCAAAACATTTAGCTTGTATTTTATTAAAAATACCTTCAGCTTTATTCATTTTATGAGAAAAGTAGTTTTGCATTGTTGGAAAAATAATCATAACAAAACAATGACTTGAAAAGTTATGTAAATAACATTGAATGTTATTTAAAAGGCTAAAAAATTCCAAATTTAAAGATAAGCGCCTGGTATTGAGGGCTGAGCAGGTATTTACCAAAAATTGGGGAAAAACATAACCATTGAAGAAAACTCTACTAATAAATGTCAGGATGATCTCAGAGAACCCAAAAGATATTGTTTATTATTGGATCTGAACATCTTCTTTATTACTGATGCACCCGTTTCTCCTTCTCTGTTCTATTCACATTTTCACAAACTTCTATCTCAAAATTTCCAGAATCCATTTGATTTAATTTACAGTAGATTCAAATGGGACTACATTACCATTTTGAGCACTTTACCAACCACTGTTCATTAAAGAGCAGATAATTTTACCACTAAGATGCTTCTTGAAGAAATGGGCCGGGATAACTTCATTGTAACGATGCTGTCTAGAGAACAACCCTCGTGGGAAACCCTTCCATCAAACCCCATCTCTCTTAATTCCATCCAGTTTCTCTCTAGTTCCATCCGTGTTCACTCTCATGTTTGAGCTCTTTCTTTCATTTCCTGTCCTCACTTTGTTCATTATTGATTAGCTCCAAAACGTCTCAGATCCCACAGAGTTGCCCTGCCCGAGCTGAGTGTGTTTGTGCATTCTCCATACGCAGCCGAGCTTTGAGATCCATTTCCCCTGATTGACATCGGCAGTTGCAGCATGTGTTCATAAAGACGGTGACCTCGCTGTCTGGGTGACGGCCATTATGTTGTCACAGAAGCACTCACGCTAATGAAGGAGCTGTATTAATGATGATGCTCTGCACCCCCACCATCTTTGCTTGTGTTTTTCTTACAGACGTTATGTTCAGTTCTGCTAAAAAGTGTGTCAACCTTCTCTCGTTTGTAGAATGTTATACAGGTTCTGTAAATTTTCCAGTTTAATTCCAAGTGCACAAAAACACACAATGGATTCCACCATGTGTGATCCAGAACCCCACAGATCCATTAGCAGCAAAAGCTTGTTTGTTTTCTGTCTTATTTTACAAGTCACGAGGTTCTGAGGAATTCATTATAATCTTCTCTCAGCTCTCGTATACCGTGTTCCTTCTGAGTTGAACAGCATGGGTTGGTCATGGACACCAGAAAGTATGGAAAAGGTAGGATGGACAGGAGCCTATCTAGCTCCGTTAACCCTCCCACTGTCCTAATGGGTGACCCCGTGAGGAAAGTTGACCATTGAGCAGGGTTGATGGTTTATTCCTTGGGTCCATGTGGCAGGGGTGAGGAGTGAGCACCCTTCGTGTAACATTGAGGTCTGGATTTTGAGCAGACCCTTGAGCCATCTTGGTTCTTTTCTTTTTCAGCTTTTTGGTTGTAACTCTGCAATGTCAGCTGTGAGACCAGTGGCGTATCAAGGCCTTTTGAAATGTGGTGGCCCTGGTAGGGTACTTGTTTACGCATGGGTGGCATCTTTGGTCATCCCTTACTAAATCATTCTTTTTTTCATTCTAGTGAATTAGTGAGCTTCACATTGTATCATGACCAATTTGTTTTGTAGTGTTAGCACATCACCGCCACCAAATGGAGTAGAGTGAAACTTTGTCCAGGATTCTAAATACTATTTATATCAATATGAAAATATAATAAAGAATAAAAATACAGAAATGTTCTCTAGGCATGTGGCTGGAAACCAATATTAACAGTGTATGCCGCCACTTACTGTTTTGTGCTTTATAACCACAAGCCTTTTGTCGGCAATGTGAATTCAATTTAAATGGAACTCACTGGGTTGGCACCTTGGGTTGCCTATCAGACTTCAAGGGTGGCATGTACCCAGGCCACTTCCTAGACACGCCCCTGTGTGAACTACAGAGGAGTTCATTGTCAACTCAGTGACTACAGGGAGCCCAAATCATCAACACTCCAACACTGTGTCATCAGTCGTTCATGCTGAAATTTTGTGTTGGGTTTCCAGACAAACATGGCATCACTGTATGGGTGAAAATTAGGTCTTGAGGATCATTCAGAATTAACTTTTTCAAATCTAAGTAATGCTGCTGTTTTTGTAGAGAAGTTTTCTCTGGCAACCTTTTCAAACAAGACATACTAGTCAGCTTTAATCTGATGATGCTTCACCTGACCTCCTTTTACTAATTTGCTTACAAACACACATCTGCAATCCTTGGGACTCAAGGGCCTTGTTTCCCAAAGTCCTTTCACCTATTGATTGAAGTTTTACGGGGACATGTGATCAATCTCACCAGGCACAAAATAAAACTGCAAACCACTTCAGTTTCTACACAAAGGCATGCACACTGTATATGGAGCAGAGACATTATTCTCAGTCAAATCATAACTTCCCATCTCTGTCAGGCAAATGTTAGCACTTATGCATACTAAGGGGCCATGGACTGACATTGTTTTTTGAGGAGTTCTGGATTTTTCCTCCACGTGAACACATTTTAAAATGATTTTTGTATTTATTTATGTTTTAAGGCAGCCATCAACCTGGAGTTACTTTTCTCTCTACAGTAATCAAGTCAGACACGCCAGTCTGGAGAAATATGGTGGATGGATGGTAGAGAAATGGACTCATATCGTTAAAAGGCAGTGTTCTGCTTGTATTTTAATTTATTTAATAAATCCATAAAATATTTATGCCATCTACACATTTGTCCCTTGGTCCTAAACAAACCAGAGAGACAACCGGAAGAAAACTGGACAAACTTTTCTGCATATAAGCAACTTCCTTGATAGGCTATTGGTTTTTGGTCCGTGGTCCAGTTCAGGAATGTGATCGTAATCCCCCATCTCTACTGTGAGGAATAATAAAGTTATCAAACAAAAAAATATATAAATATATAGGGAGCCTAAGTCACTTCCACACCATGGATCTCCGGAAGAACTAAAAAATGAACGCAAGTCAACGGGGCTAAAAACGCTATTTTCTAATTCTGCTCGTTTTGTGCCATGGATTTCACATATGATGTTTGTGAATTTTAAAGAAGCATTTTGATACCAAGAAAGAGCTTATTTTAGAAGGGGGGGGGGGGGGGGATGCTATAAATAAGTCCAGGACTACAAATGCGCGCGCTTTACAAAAGTGATGTCATCGAACCAGACATGGAGAAAACTGAGGAAAAAGGGCTGTAAGTTCAGCAAACTTCCCACACAAGCAAAGACCCACCGTAACCACTGTATGGTGGTGCAGTTCTTAGCACGGTTGCCTCGCAGCAAGAAGGTTGCAGATTCGAAAGTCGGTTGTGGCCTTTCTGCGTGGAGTTGCATGTTCTCCCCATGCATGCGTGGGTTTCCTCCGGGTACTCCGGTTTCCCCTACAGATCACAACATGCCCTACAAGTTAAAAATTGTACGTCGCTTTGGATAAAAGCATCTGCCAAATAAATAAACATAAACATAAATCTGGTCATGTGGTAAGTAGCAGCTACGCTAGGGGAGAGGAGATTTTGTGGTGACGTCACATATGCGACGTGCCAATTTCTAGTTTGTAGTCATGCTTATTACGAACTTCTACGAGCTGATGAATCTCAAAGTACATGACTGGCATGGTCGAAACACTCATCATTACTTTTCATTTAAATTGCAGTCCAATATATATGTTATTTAGGGCGTAAGGCAAAGTGGATTAGAAAATAGCGTTTTTAGCCCAGTTGACTTGCATTCATTTTTTCATTCTTCTGGGCACCCATGATGCGGAAGTGACTTAGGCTCCCTATAAGGGGGTGAGTGGGCGTGGCCAGCTGCAGCTTGCTACAGAGCCCTGAAATGGCTCATTCTGGAAGGTACTGAAAATTTCAAGAATAGAGCTATTATGGCTTTATATGAGTGATTTTTTAATGCAGAAGATTTCAAAGCATGTTTTTATAGATAGTATAATAACTTTAAATAAATACTCATAATATGTCACTTTTAATAATCAAAAGTATTTTCTAAGATTATTTAAATGTTCTTACACTGGTAAAGAGTCTATGATAGAGAGGTTGTGAGACTACTCTGACTGTAACGAGTCATGGTCATTGTTGAAGACTAAATTTAAAAAATCTTAGGAATAAACAGAAGAAATGCACACAGATGCTTATAAGTAATTCCTTCAGCTTAACTGGTTTTATTGAATGAGCTGCCTTCAGTAGAAATGTCTTTTTGTGTTTATTATTTTGGCCTTCCTTCACCTCAGCACTTGCTCTGGATATTGTCTTATGTCCCATTTTTATTAGAAGGTAAATAATTGATGAAACAGTTCTGACTTAGGTTAAAGGGCCTATGGTTGGAAAGTTGTCATTCTCCACATTCAGTAGCTTTCAAAGCCCTTAAGATAACTTCTACCAGCTCAATGAATAATTTAGCAGTTGTATTTGGTCCGGAGAGAGTTAAAACCAGAAAAAAAAATGCTATTAGGGCTGCTGGTGGTCAGGGGTTAGTAGTCCAAATGGACTGTCCGTGGCTTTCTCTACTGTGTTACAGAGGAAATGCTTCAAGTAGTGTTGGGCTATATTCATCTGTGAACACAGTTAAAGCCATCCTGGGGTAGATGGTGTCACCATCTGCAAATATTTCAGAATATTTTTAGGGTTTCTAATTTTTAAGCAACTTTTTTGATTAAAGATGCAATAGACAAGAACTATTTAAAGAGCAAGTCACCCCCAAATCAAATTTTATTCGTGATAAACTATATTAATGCGTGTCTAATCGTGCTGCAGACACGTGTAGTCAATAGTTTAGCACTTTAGTGCATTTTAGTTAAAATTTTAATTTTCTGCCAAAACGGTCAGTGTTGCACCCTCTTCAGGTAAAAACTGCACTACATTTGAAATTAAATCTGCCATCGTTATTGGCTAAGAGGAACCCTATGACAGTAACTGGTACCAGATGATGTCATAATCTTGATGTGAGCCTGTGTGTGTATTTGTCAGCAGCTCCACCCTCTCAGGCTGCCAGGCAATGCCTCCTTGTGGTGCATTTTTCAAACAGGAAGTGGGAGTGGAGTAAGACTCTGGTAGGGGGTGACTTGCTCTTTAAGGAACAAATAAGATAGCATGTTGGCCTTTTTAGGTTTGCTCAGGGGACAGCAGACTAGAGACCTTCAAAGGAAGAGCTGCAGTCCACTTACTGAATCTAGTTTATAAAAGCCTTTAAGCCTTTTAAAGAAGGATATTAAAAAAACAATTGATGCAATCAGAGCAGATTTTTTGTTAACAAAAGGAACCATCCACCTTTCCTAATCAGCAGGTAATCTGCTGATAAAATATTTACAGCTGCAGGAATGAAAGAAGAAGAAGAGTGTATTGGAAGAAGACTCCTGATATGCAATAACAAAACTTTTAAAAGGGTCATGTTATGATGATTCTGATTATGAATTATACAAAACATGTTAATGAAGTTCTTTGCACGAAAGCTCTGTCACATAAAGTGATTTCAGTAGTTTTCTTTTTGATATTTTCTTCTTGTTTAGTTTTTGCATAAGCGTATAAAAGGGTATCATCTGCATACATTTGAACAAACAATTAAGACAGAATAAGACTGGTCCCACTGAGCCTTGTGGGACTTCAGCAGAAGAAGTAAAAAAGGGGCTTTGGATTTCCTATTTGCACATATGTTTTCTGTCTGACAGATGTAATTTCATCTAGCAATGAGCACTTTTTGAAAGTTTTAAATAAGTTAAATCAACTTGAAGCACACCATAGCCAAGAAAAACAGCACTTACAACCCCCCCCCCCCCCCTGCTCTAATAGGCTTTTTATACTCGCAACAATGTAAGCAGTGGTTGTATCTGTTGGTTGATACTGTGGATATCAAAAGTGTACACACCCTTAGTAAAATGTCAGGATACTGTGCTGTACAAAAATTAGACAAAGATGAATCATTTCAGAACATTTTGCACCTTTAATGTGACCTATAAGCTCCACAACTCAATTGAAAAACAAACTGAAATCTTTTAAGTTGAGGGATGACACCCATAAAAACTAAAATTATGTGGTTGCATAAGTGCACACCCTCTTTTAACTGGAGATGTAGCTATGTGTCAGAATTAAGCAATCACATTCAAAGTCATGGTAAATAAGAGTCAGCATGCACCCGCCGTCATTTAAAGTGCCTCTGATTAACGAATAATGTTCAGCTGGTCTAGTTGGTCTTTCCTGACCTTTTGTTAGTCACATTCCACTGCAAAAGGTCCACAGAGAGCTTCCAAAGCCTCAGAAGGATCTCAGTGTTAAAAGATATCTGTCAGGAAAAGGTGACATAAGAATTTTCAAGGCATTAGATACATCATGGAACACAGCGACACCAGACAGTAATCATCAAACGACATTAGTAAAAATTGGACATCCTTCTAAAATTGATTAAAGACGAGAAGACAACTAGTCAGGGAGGCTACCAAGAGGCTACCAGCAACATTAAAGGAGCTGCAGGAATATCTGCCAAGTACTGGCTGTGTGGTACACGTGACAACAATCTCCTGTATTTTTCATATGTCAGGGCTATGGGGTAGAGCGGCAAGATGAACGCCTTTTCTTACGCATAAAAACATCCAAGCCAGGTTGCATTTTGCAAAAACACATCAAGTGTTATGGTATGATGAAACCAAGATGGAACTTTTTGGCCATAATTCTAAAAAATATGGCACCAAAACATTACCGCACGTCACCAAAAGAACACACTAGGCAAAGTGAAGCATGGTGGTGGCAGCATCATGCTTTGGGGCTGTTTTCCTTCAGCTGGAACTGGGGCCTTTGTTAAGATTATGAACAGTTCCAAATACCAGTCAAAATTGGCACAAAACCTTCAGGCTTCTGCTAGAAAGCTGAACGTAAGGAGGAAATGCATCTTTCAGCATGACAACAACCCAAAGCATACATCCAAATCAACAAAGGAAGGGCTTCACCAGAAGAAGATTAAAGTTTTGGAAGGGCCCAGCCGGAGCTTTGGTCCAGCTACCAATTGCTTATCCCAGTTATGTTGTAACACAGCTAGTGGTGAACGCTGTCCTGTCAGCAATGGCTGCTGTACCCCAGCCTGCAAGGTTAGCAGTGGTTGTAGTCTGGGTATTAGCTGTTTTGGCCCAGATAGCTGTGGATGTGACCCAGCTGGCTGTGGTTATGGCCCGATTTACTGCATTTGTAGTCTAGTCAGCTGCAACCCTAACCCAGTTAGGTGTGTTTGCAACCCATATTGTTGCAGTTGGAGCCTGTGCAGCTGCAGTTGTTGGCCCAGTAAAAGCCTGGTTCACATGGCAGGATAATCATGCCAAATTCTGAGAATCTTTAAGTTGTGTATGATTACCATAATGGCTCTAAAGATAACCTTATGAGGTAATCCTACTAGGGATGTGTATTGGTGAAATAATGGTGATACGATACGTATCACGATACAGGAGAGATGTTTATGTTTATGTATTTAGCAGACGCTGTTGTCCAAAGCAAGTGATAATCGGCATGTTGCCCTTGAGGCTAACAACAACAATAACAACAACAACTTGACATCAATCATGGAGAGGAGGGAACAAGGAGTGGGCAGTAGAGAGGGGGACGGGTGCAGGGAGGGTGCTAGTTTAGAAGATGCTCTCTGAAGAGCAGGGTCTTCAGGAGTTTCTTGAAAATTGAAAAGGAAGCCCCTGTTCTGGCAGTGCTTGGTAGGTCATCCCACATTTGTGGAATGATGCATGAGGAGTCTGGATTGT
Source organism: Nothobranchius furzeri (assembly GCF_043380555.1). Classification (NCBI taxonomy): domain Eukaryota; kingdom Metazoa; phylum Chordata; class Actinopteri; order Cyprinodontiformes; family Nothobranchiidae; genus Nothobranchius; species Nothobranchius furzeri. The sequence goes on from NC_091752.1 coordinate 49,420,388, forward strand.
CCTGAGTGTGGTGTAGACACTGCTAGCCAACGATCCTGTGATGACCGGAGTGGCCGGGCCGAGACGTAAGCCTTTGCAAGAGGATCCAGGTAGATGGGAGCCGTACCATCTTGGACTTTGTATGCTAGTGTTAGCAATTTGAATTTGATGCGTGCTGCTAGCGGTAGCCAGTGGAGCTCAGTGAACAGAGGGGTGAAGTGTGCTCTTTTTGGCTGATTGAAGACCAGACGCGCCGCTGAGTTCTGGACCATTTGAAGAGGTCTCACAGTACAGGCTGGAAGACCAGTTAGAAGGGCATTGCAGTAATCGAGGCGGGAGATGGCAGTAGATTGCACCAGGAGCTGGGTGGCATGTTGTGTTAGGTATGGTCTGATCTTTCGTATGTTATACAGCGCAAAGCGGCATGAACGAGCAACAGAGGCAACATGATCTTTAAAGGTCAGGTGTTCATCAATCACAACACCCAGAATTCGAACTGCCTTTGAAGGAGCCAGAGATAGGAAGTCATTTTGGATTGAGATATTGTGCTGTATGGATGGTTTTGCTGGGATGGCAAATAGTTCAGTTTTAGAGAGGCTGAGTTGGAGATGGTGGGATTTCATCCATTTTGATATGTCAGAGAGACAGTTTGATATTCGTGCCGAGACAGTGTGGTCGTCCGGTGGAAATGACAGATAGAGCTGGGTGTCGTCTGCATAGCAGTGGTAGGCAAAGCCATGTGATCGAATGATCTCACCCAGTGAGGTGGTGTATTTGGTAAAGAGAAGAGGTCCTAGTACAGAGCCCTGGGGGACTCCTGTGGCAAGATGGTGCACGGTAGAGGATTGTCCAAGCCAAGATACACTGAATGATCGTCCTGTGAGGTACGATTCAAACCAGGCGTGTGCTTTCTCTTTGATGCCCATGCTAGAGAGTGTGGACAAAAGGAAGCCATGGTTGACAGTGTGAAATGCAGCCGATAAGTCGAGCAGGATAAGCACTGAGGATTTGGCAGTCGCTCTAGCTTCTTTTAAGGATTCCGTCACTGCTAACAGGGCAGTTTCAGTGGAGTGGCCCTTTTTGAACCCAGACTGGTAAGGGTCAAGCAGACAGTTTTGTGAGAGGTATTCTGTGATCTGCTTGAAAGCCAACCTTTCAATGATTTTGGACAGAAAAGGGAGGAGAGAGATAGGTCGGTAGTTCTCCACATGATTTGGAGATGATTAAATGTATCACGACATATTGCGATACATTCAGTCAGACGATATTTTATAGGCTAAATATAATGTAGGAAAATTCTATAAACAGTCCAAACTGATACTTAACATGTTTAACATGAGGTATCTACACCATAATAGAGGGATTTACATTTCAATGGTGGAAACAAAACCCATTGCACACTGCTGCTCACTAGCGGCCGGCGATTGAATTGCACCAAAAGACAAGAAACTACACAAATGTTTGCATGTAAATTCTAACAGACATTATATACACAGATTTTGAATGTTGATATAATATCACTGAGGAAAATATGATATATTGTCATATCAATATTTTCTTACATCCCTAAATCCTACCGTTTTTTTAAGGTCGGTTTATCCTCATTCCTCAGTGGTTTCTCCTCCTGTTCCCTCCATAAGTGGTTTTTATAAACACCGTGGATCTAACCCTGCTAATTTACGTCCACTACCTCCAGCTGTTTCTGTAGTTTCTGATTCCTCCACCTCACTCAGCATGGCTCTATTAAATACCCGCTCTGTTAACAATAAGTCCTTCCTGCTCAATGATCTAATTCTCTCTAAAAACCTGGATTTTCAGTTTCTGACTGAAGTTTGACAGCAAACATCTGATTATTCTGGTCTGATTGAACTCTGCCCGAGTGGTTATTCTTTTCTTAGCCAGCCCTGGGGTTCTGGTCATGGTGGAGGCCTAGCTGTTGTTTTCAGAGACCATTTTCCATGTAGCTCTACAATCTCTGGTCACTTTGCTTCCTTTGACCTGCAGCTGATTAAAGTCGGGCGTAAGGACCCGTTCTACTGTGCTGTGGTTTATCTTCCACCTGGTCCAAACAGTTCCTTCCTTCAGGAGTTTAGTGACTTTCTATCCCCCACTGTGAAGCTGTCCAGACTGGTGATTGTTGGTGATTTTAACATCCATGTTGATGATCCCTCTGATCACTTTGCCATGAATTTCTCCAGCCTTTCTTCTTCCGGCACTCGCAGAGTACAGACGCTTCTGCTTTTGCTCCCTTATCTTTTTTTTCCCAAGCCTCTTTGTCCTGTCTGCCCACAGAGCGCTTCTCTGTATTTCTTCTGAAAACCCCTATTTTTTAGAATAGATTTAATTAATTGGTCATTCAACGCGATTGACAAGATTTTTTCAACAATGAGAACGGAGGAGGGAGCTCCCACTTGCCCACAAGGGACACACGCAGCGGGATATATGCTCGATTCCTGGAGGGAGTGGAAGATCGTATGCCTCTCTCAGTTGTCCATTGAGGATGTCGAAGATGTGTGGATATTTGGCCTGATGATCACTGGATTTCTTCTGATTGGAGTGTGAGGATAGTGGTTTTCTGGAAATTTGGGAAGATGGGAGCAATTGGAGGGCGACCCGCACCCACGGAAAGCACCGTCCATGTGGAGACCTCACAGACTGGGATGTTACTCAAGGTGAATCTTAAGCTGGACAATGTTCTAGCTGCGATACCGGTACTAGTGCGCAAAATGGATGTCATCTCGGAGAGGGTCACTGGACGGTGTGGAGATGTTTAAAACCTGAATTGGCTTCACTGGAGGACTTGAATGATCAGTTACAGACTTCAAGGCAGAGAGGACAATTATCTCTGCCTGACCCAAAGTCTTGTTATCCGAATCTGACGCCATGGCAGCCTTGTGAATGCCAACAACAAACCCCCATGAAAGAATGCAGACAGATGCTGTGAAAACCCGACCCGCCTTCGGATTGGTGGACTTCAGCCTGGCGATGTCATCAACCTGCAGGTGTCAATGTGCTCTGCGCTCCTCCCAAGATCTCCCTCCCACCTGTGGCTACGGTGGCTGAGCGCCATAGGGCTGCTCTCGCTGGGGAAACAGGATACCAGCCCCCCCCCCCCCCCCCCCCCCCCCCGCCTTCCTCTCGGTGTCTCATGTTGTGAATTGTTGATGTTCGTGCTTATATGTTTGAGGTGGGGTTTTTTTTTGCATAGTAAAGCTACGCCCTGCCGGGAGTAACTCTGGTAAGCCTTTTTTTCCCTCCCCCAATTTATCCTCATGTGATCCCCTTTTCATCTAATTAACGGTAGCATGACTCTTGTTGCGAATGACCACAGTACCAATTTTTCTGTACTGAAACAATTGCCCCTCGGGGATGATTAAAGCTTTTTTGAATTGAATTGAATTATGGACACCTTCAGCTTTACCCAGCATGTTTCTGGCCCCACACACACACTAGGGGGCACACTCTAGACCGTGTTTTTACCCTGAGTCTAAATGCTGACAGTGTTTGTCTTGAGGACGTTTATATTTCAGATCACCAGTGCATTTTCTTTAACTTGTCAGTTTCTGCATCCCCACCTCCTGCTCGCCGTCTGGTTAGTTCTCGTTTTCTTAATGAGAGCACAGCTAGAAATGTTTCTGCTGCATTTGATCCACCCTGTTCTTCTGATAACGACCCAGATTCCTTAACTTCTCAGTTTAACGAGCACTGCCTCTCCATTCTGGACAACATCTGTCCTGTCAGAACCAGATCAGTTCCTGCAGTGAACCCTACTCCCTGGTTTAATGACAACCTTCGCAGCCTGAAGCGCCAATGCTGAAAATTGAGCATTTGTGGAAGAAAACCCATCTTTAAGTCCACCTGCTGCACCTAAAGGATCTTCTGACATCCTTTAACTCTGCAGTCAGAGACGCTAGGGTTTCCTATTTCTCCAACCTGGTGTCCCAGAGCAAAGAGAACCCCAATGTGCTGTTTAACACCATCAGCAGCATCGTATCTCCTGCCTCTCCTACAGCCTCCATCCACTCTGTTGCAGACTGTGAGAACTTTCTGTCTTTCTTTGTGGACAAAGTCTTTAAGGTTAGATCTAGCATCTCTCCTTCAGCCTTATCGCTGCCTCTCCTGACTCCAACCAGGCCCATCATCCTAGATAGCTTTGCTCCTGTTTCTTTGCCTGAGTTAACCAAACTAGTTAACTCTATGAAGACCTCTGCATGCCCCCCCGACATCTTACCCTCATCTTTGTTTAAAAGTGCTTTTCAGTCCATCGGTCCCAGCGTGCTCTCTATAATTAATGCTTCTCTGGTTTCGGGTCAGGTCCCTGCTTACTTTAAGAACGCTGTAATCCACCCGCTTCTTAAAAAACGGAGTCTCGACCCCTCTCTCCATAGCAGCTTCAGACCCATCTCTAAACTTCCGTTCATCTCCAAAATCTTGGAAAAGGTTGTGGCTAAACAACTCAAAGCTGCTCTTGATGAGCATAACATCTATGATAGCTTCCGGTCAGGTTTTCGTAGAGCTCATTCTACTGAAACAGCTCTTCTTAGGGTCTCTAATGATCTTCTTACTCACAGTGATGCAGGGGACTGTTCTGTTCTGGTCCTGCTGGACCTGACTGCAGCCTTTGACACTGTTGACCATCACCTGCTACTGGAGAGGCTGAGAGACTGGGTAGGCCTATCAGGAACTGCTCTGGAGTGTTTCTCCTCTTATCTCTCTGCGCGCTCCTTTTCTGTGGCCGTCTCCAAGTTTAGGCCCTCCACCACCTCTCTTACCCATGGTGTCCCACAAGGTTCTGTGCTGGGGCCTCTGCTCTTCCTCCCCTATCTGCTCCCTCTTCAGCACATCCCGAGCTCCTTCAAAGGAATCTCCTACCATCTTTATGCAGATGACATCCAACTGTACATCTCCTTTAAGCTCCATGAGATGTCTAAGCTGCAGCTGTTACACACCTGCTTAGGCTCCATTAAAACCTGGATGGCTGGGAGCTTTCTACAGCTGAATGAAGATAAGACTGAGATCCTCATCTGTGCCCCAGACAAGCTGGATCCCAAAGTCAGAGACTCTCTTGGTCAGCTTGCTTCTCACACCAAACCTTCTGTCAGGAATCTTGGCATGACCTTTGACCCAGCTCGCACCCTGGATTCTCGTGTCAGTTCTCTTGTTCGCTCTTCCTTCTTCCATCTCAGGAACATTGCTAAGCTGAGTCCCATTCTGTCTCGCTCTGAACTTGAGACAGTTCTCCACACCTTCATCTCCTCACGCTTAGACTACTGTAACTCTCTTTTCACGTGTCTGAGCAGAACCTCCCTGAACCATCTACAGGTGGTTCAGAATGCCTGTGCTCGACTTCTGACCAAGTCCTCCAAACACACCCACATCACCCCGCTTCTCCTCCAGCTTCACTGGCTGCTAGTCAACTTCAGGGTTCAGTTCAAGATCCTGGTTCTGGTCTATAGGGCCTTACATGGACAAGCACCATCTTACATTGGTGATCTTCTTTGTCCCTACACCCCCAGCAGGTCCCTGAGGTCCAGTGATCAAAGCCTACTGGTTGTGCAGCACCAGGCTAAAGACCATAGGCAACAGATCATTTGCTGCTGTGGCCCCCCTCTCCCCCTGAGCCTGAGATCAGTGGACTCAGTGGTCTCCTTTAAAAAGCAGCTGAAGACTCACTTGCTGGCTTTTGTATGACTTTCTTCAACCCCTCTCACTTTATTCTGCTCTCCCCACCTATTCCACCTTCCTCAGGATCCACTGATTTCCCTCTTTCCTGTTCACTCTCTCTCTTTCTTAACATTTTTTTAAATCACAATTGTCTGTTTTTGCTCATTTTAAATATATTTTTAAACATTTTCTAAATGCTTTTTTATATTTTTACATTTTCTGTTTTTGTGAAGCGCCTCATGATTTTTATCTTGAGAGACGCTATAGAAATGATACTTTCTTCTTCTTCTTCTTCTTCTTCTTCTTCTTCTTCTTCTTCTTCTTCTTCTTCTTCTTCTTCTTCTTCTACCTTGTGGAATCTTGACAGAGGACCGTAAGGACACCAGAGCACAGTAGGCCGTAGAAAATAGTCTTTATTAACTTGAATCTGAGAGAAGATGTTACTGGCGTAGAGTTCAGGTAAAGGCAGAGTCGAGGACAAACGTGGGTCGGAACCAGGCAGAGACGAAGCAGCTTGGAGGGGCAGGCGAGAGACGTGGTCGAAGAAAGGCATGGATCAGAAAAAGGTAGGTACGGGATGAGGACGAGGACAAGCGTGGGTCGTGGAGGCAGACAGAGTCCTAGACAAGGGTCAGGTGTGAAACGAGGTCGGTAGGCGATGGTCAGGCTGGATGAAAAGGCTGGAAGATCTACTAGCAGTTGCGTTCAATAATCTGGCAGAGTGCTGGTGGTTGACTGAGGAATATATAGCTGGTGAGGCAGATGTGTGGCATGAGCTTGATGAGGGGACCAGGTGTGTTGCATGCAGGCTGTTGAGGTGGTAGCATGGAGGTCAGGACCTGGCAGGATCATGACAATGTCTGTTAAATGTGATTTCTAGCCAATCACACACACACCAGAGGGGAGCCCCCCCCTCCGAACCCTTTGCTGATGGAGAACAGCAACCCCTTACACTTGCTACTGTAAAGCACCTGCGGGGGAAAAAATCATGGCGCTGCCACTGGATTAAGAGATTCGTGGATGGATGGATGGATGGGTTGGTCGGTTGATGTTCTTAAAGGCGGTATTTTATTTAATACCAATGCCATTTCTGAATACTCTAGCTTGTTAACTTTATAGTACATGCATGTAGTGTGTTGCTAACATCTTCCAACATTGTTGGTGTCATTTTAATAAATGCTGTTCTCACTAATGTACCCTGCCTGTTGCTCACTTGAACCGTGACTCTAAACACTAACGATGGATGGATGGATTGATGTTCTTCAATGTTGTTGTTTTCAATCCACTAATTTTAGCTGAGTGCTTTCTTAATTGTCCTTTCCACCACCGGGCCGTTCCACAGGCTTTCACCCAGCACATTAGGAAAAACAAGATGAACCCGCTGGAACTCTCCATCAGCATCGTGCTTCTGGCCACAAAACTGTCAATTCCCTGTAGAATCCAAATTGTTGGAGAAGGTCTAAGCACATCATTGCTTGTTTTAGTCAGTCGCTGTTTGCTTTCCATATCAGCTGCTCCAGGTGTCCCCCTAGTGAATCAGAATATCCGTCTATGTTTCAGGAAAGCCAGGTGCTGTAATAGATAGGGGTCATTAGGAGGGTAAGAGGCACACCAGCTGAAGCCTTCCTTCAACACTTACGACTTCAAATGATCTACTTCAGCTACAGTTGCAGCGCTGAATGTTTTATAATGATATAGCTGACAAATGTAAGCTCATCAAACAGCAGCAGATTGCTGAGCTGTTGTGTGTGTGTGTGTGTGTGTGTGTGTGTGTGTGTGTGTCCTTTAAGAAATATTAATTTCACTCATGAAATACAGACCCCTTGCCACTTAGATTGGAAACTACACTTTTTTATAAATACTGTTATGAATAGTTTTCTTCACTGCAGAGGAGCGGTATTGGAACACCTCAGTTCAAAGGTCACTCATCTGCTCTACATCTAATATAAGCCTTGATTTAATACGTTTCAGAATTATTTTTCCTCAGCAGCTTTTTATCTTTGCTGCTTGTAATTTGTTGAAACTTTTATATTTCAGATTTTCTTACCCTGAATCTTACTCTTAAGTCACCTTCTCTCTGGTTGTCTTCTCCTCAGTGAAGGACAGCAGAGGTTACAGAGTCCACTGGCAGCCTGCAGGCACAGCAAACTCCTAGAAATGGAGGACAAGGGTAACGCTTCTCAGAAATCTGCTTTCTATTTTAACAGTCAAGTAATCTCTGCGCATTCAGTGACTGATTTTTCATCTGCTGAGATATGAAACTGTTTGTAGAGGGCGTTGATTTCCTTTTCTATCTGCACAGGTTTAATGTTCCACCAACTAGTTCTTAGATGGAGCTTAAAACAAAACAAATAGAAAATAAAATAAAAAGTAAGAAACACTCAAGAAAATGAAAGGGCCGGTATTGAAAGAATATAAATCCAAAGACTTTTAAACTATTGCTTCTTGTGTTGGAATGATTACGCTCAGTGTCACACAATATTCACACAAGATCCGGTGAAATCTCACACAACCTGTGACTATGTTGTCTGACATTCTCAAGTCTCGTGTGTTTCAGTTGCTATTTTTTTATTTTTTACAAGGTTAAAGTCCCATTAGTCATCATCACACACTGGTGAAATTCCATCTCTGCATTTGACCCTTCCCCGTGGGGGGCGGTGAGCTGCAGCTGAACTCGGAAACTATTTGGTGGCCGAGATTAAATATTCAGATCAGAAAAACACAAACATTAGACGGGATTCAGAAAGGATCTAACCTGAGTAACCAGGCCTGTCCACCGGCTGTGTAAGCGTGGCGTAACATCTGCTGTTATTTCGGATGCAGTTTCACCGGCCACGAAATGTCGTGTTTCAGCAGCATCCCAGGGGCAAAGGGATGTGTCGCTTGTGCGTTCAGCCTATTTTTACGTGTGTCTGTCCCCACTCAAGCCCCAAATGTTTTTTTGCCCCAGGGCATCATTGAATAACTCAATTTTATTTCCTGGTTTTAACCCTCTCAGGCTCAAAATAAGTTGTGATAAAAGGACGAACAACTAAGTCCTTCAGGGGGTACTTCTGAGTTAAAAAATGCTCATGAAATACGTATGTGGAGTAACCAGGTAGGTTTTAACGTTGTAAATCTGCAACGCCTGCCTCCAGAGGGTTAATGAATGCAACACTGGCTTGATGGTGTGACCAATCAGAGAGCAATTGTACAGAGGCCAGTAAATCCTCCTGTTTTACTGACTGGTCTCTCATATTATTTCGAGCGGTCCTGATTCCAACAGAAAAAGGTCATTTGAGCGTTTTTGCACAGAAATAAGAGGAACAATTAAACCGCAGCGAAGTTAGTTGAAAATTGGTTATCCGTCAGACGTTCACTCCACGGTTCACCATGGTGGGTTTTCATGTCGTGCACTGCACGAGAGATGGCGGTCAGTTGTGTTCCAGGTACTCACTCGTGAAAATGGTGGTTTGTTAGAGAACAACAAATTTCTAGTCATTTGAAAAATGGATACATGGATTTTCTTCAATAGCTTCCAGGTAAACTGATCAAGATACTCTTAACCAATTACCAATGGTGTTGCTAAACTAGATCAGTGAGAACCAGCAGTGTTTGATTGCTCAACAGTTAAACACAATTGATACTGATTTTAGAGATCTTGTTTACATTGTGACATTGATGTTTGAAAATTAACACACTAGTAAATATTAAAAATAAACATTATCTTTTTAACTATGTAGGTTTCCTCAGTTTCCTCTATGAAGGTGTGGGCTCAGCCCCCAATGTTTCCAGGTATGAGAAACGCCATTGTATGCTTCCATCAAGCCCAGCCAATCAGATCTGGCCAGACAGAATAAAAGTCACGTGCAGCTTCAGTTGCACGTCGCTACCATTGAAACCTTCGTAGTACAGTTAAAAAAAAACAGAAGATACACCACGGACGTTTTTGGTCACATCCTGCAGTCTTTGTTTGCTTTTTATCATGTGACCTGCTGAATTCTCCGGTTATTTTGTGACCTTGCAGGACCAGCTGCATGGAATGCTTTTGCTGCAATTTTGATGTCTGAAACATTTCTGATGGGAAGGGAGCTAGCAGATAAAACACATCTATTACGTTATGTGTGCTTACACATCCAGTTGAAAGTCAGCGTAAAGCATGGAGGTGGGAGTGTAATGGTATGGGGTGACATTAGTGCAACAAATGTTATGTCGCTTTTCTTAAAGATTAATAATCCTATTTATGCCCATGGATTCTACAATTGTACCTGTCAGTCGGATGACTCTCAGTCACTCCTGCTTGTTGTAAAATTATAATTACCGTAAATCCTCTAATATTGGACTGTATTCAATTAACGGCCGGGTATCATATTTTGGCTGGTGTCGGAGTCAGCGGAGGTGAATAATGGCCAGTATTTTATTGTGGCCGGGTGGAATGTGGTAACAAGCAAGTACCACAGGGGGGGGGGCGGTTGTGTCATCCGTCTCACTTTTGATTTGCCAGTGACAGACCGCGATTTGGCAGGTGCGGAGACGAAGAGGAGGCGAAAATTTGATATCAAGTTCAAAGAGAATGTGCTGATTATGCTGCAGAACACTGGGGAGCAGTAGGGGTTGTATGAACTAGTCGACTTCACTATAGTGACTTTTTATGCCTGTCATCGACCAGTCGCTGTCACGTGATAATGACCGGCAAGATGTAGTCCTCAGAAAAGACAGCAGCCTGCTGTCAGCAGGTGGCAAGCTCCTGCGCGACGGGGGGGGGGGGGGGGGGGGGGGGGGGGTCGGTACTGACTGACACCCGCCGTAAAACGGACATTTAACCAAATTGTGACATTTACCCTCTTGTAATTTAACCTTCCCCTCACCCCCATCCTAACCTTAACCAGCTTGCGCATGCAAAGCTCTGATTGTTGACGCGCTCCAGACATCTGCGTCCTGAGCACTGCCACAGTAACATTATCAAATCAGGTGTCGCCACCTTAAAAACAAATGTAACACGCGATTGTTCATGTCGGCTCATTTTCTTTTATGTTTTCTGTCTTTTATTTGCGCCTGATGCGTTTCGCTGCTGTGGAGCGGGGCGCATCACCTGTTTTGTCCTCCGTGACGCACCGATCACTGATGCGGCCGCCAAGCAGCGAGCGCTCCACTGTTTTTGCGGTCGGTAGATCTTTTAGAACTGCAGTTCAAAGGTAACTCATAAGGTGAATATATATGAACCCAGGTAGCAGTTTTTCTTTAGGATTGAGAGGAGATGCAGGAAGATAATAAACAGTCAGGACAGAAAAATAGTCAAATAAAAACAAATTAGTTTTTGTACCTGGTGGTTGCAACAAACAGACACCATTGAAGGTAATCAGAAGTGAGGAACAGAAAATGAAATAATTATTTTAATGTTCAGAGCAGCAGGAACTCTGAGAGGCTGCAGGCGCATCAGTGAGTTTGCGGCTGCTGCGCAGGGGGAGGGGGGAGATGGCTGAAGCAGAAACTACCGTTGTTAAAAGAAATGTGTTTAACTTTGAAAATGTGGGCGCAATTTTAATTGTCAAAAACTCCAGCGAACCATTAGTTCATTTTGCTCAAATAGAAATAGAGGCCTGCCTCTAATTCTGGCCCTCCTTCCAATAAAGGTCTGGAGCTTGATGAGCTTGAGTCAAATACAGGCCTGGGCCTGCATTCGAGGATTTACGGTAAATGAAAAACATCAAACATTAGGTAATTTTTGTTTTTATTGTAATGATAACGTTAATAACGAGGCAATCACTGGAATAATATTTAGTATACTGAATGATTTTTCTTTAGCTTCATAAAAATATTTTTTTCTTTTAGTTTTTTAAGTTGTCTTAAAATTTCCCCACTTTTGTATACTTCAAAGAAAATTTTAAAGAAAAATTTCAGGTTTTGGCTGCAAATTAAGATTTAAAGACTAAGCGAGAGCAGATATGATCTCTTGCAAAATGAAGTGATGCTATTTATGAAGAGTTCAGAGATCCATCTCTTCCCATTTCTGATCTTGAGCACCCCGATGATGATTTACATCTTTCTTCACTAAAATTCAGTTAAATTCAATTGAAGTTTATTTATATGGCGCCAAATCACTACAAGAGTCGTCTCAAGACACTTCACATAATAAACATTCCAAATAGTTCTTTAAGCCAATCAGAAAACAAGTTTCCTATATGAGGAACCCAGCAAATTGCAGGAATAATACTAAGCAAGCATTTAGTGACAGTGGAGAGGAAAACTCCCTTTCAACAGGAAGAAACCTCCAGAGAATCCTGGCTCAGTATAAGCAGCCATCCACCACGACTCACTGGGGATGGAGAAGACAGAGCACACACACACACACACACACACACACACACACACACACACACACACACACACACACACACACACACACACACACACACACACACACACACACACAACATATATACCAAGTAATGCGTCTAGTTATATTGTGATTTCTTAGTAAATATTCTATTTGGTGAGAGATCAACTTTATTGTATTTATCCTAGTGGATTTATAGTTAAACGGGTAAACTAGTAGTAGCACATCGAATGTCAAAGAGAGTAAAATGTTATTATCAGGAGAGGGAGAATGTTTAAGTGGTTAGCAGCAGTGTTCAAGATGATGGCCCCCTCCATGAGGCCACCACAGCTCAGCAGAACATCATTGCAGCTTCTTCTGGGGAGAAAAACACTTAGAGAATAAATAAAAATAACATCTGAAATAATACAGTAAAAACAAATACAGTTTGTTTTTAAAACAAAGCCTAACAATGGCCTCAACACATTGTTTTCACACTCAAGCCTGCAGAAGTCTGAGGATGACGCTCACATTATAGTTTTTCGGATCATAGTCGTAGGAAAACTTGACACACCACCGTACGTTCTTGTTTATTTGTTGGACTTTAAGCTAAGTTAGCTGCTTGCAGGCCGTGACGTTATGCTGCTAGGCGGTTGTTAAAAGGACATTTATTTTCTAGTTTCATATTAAATGTGACAGCTCACTAACACATTCCCCAAGATACGTCATGTTTCTTGTCTTTAAGGGTACAAGTGATTTAACAGTAAATGAAGTTTGTTTAAAACCGCAGAACCTTAGAGTAACATTTGAGATCAAGCTTTTGGCTCCAGCAGACCGGCCCTATTATGGTCAGACACAGACTCTGAATCCGCGACATTTGGGGAGAGGCAAAGACAGATAGGACTGCAGGAGACAAGGGGGAGGGGGTTGGTTTAAAAATATGATCTGGAGTTTTGGTGCCTCTCCCAGGGGGAAAGCTAGATTCAAAGTGGGCCAAAGACCGACCACACACACATGCATGTACGTACACACACAGAAACCCAGCAAAATGTGAATGTATCCATGCCAGAGAGCAGTCTGGGTCAGGCAGGGAAGATGAGAGGGATACAAACTGAAGGAGTTGGGAGACAGAGGGGACAGAAACAGGAACACCTCCAACTAAATCTGAAGGGCTGTAACAAATAGTTCTGTCTTCTTGGGACGAACAGACTGAACCCCAGCAGTTATCATCACATCAGTACCAGATAGAGCGAACCAATACAGATTTCTTATCAATCTTTTATCTCACAAATAAATGTGTCAGATTAGGGTTCAGGATGACCTGAGTAAATATAAAATGTATTTTTCTAAGACTGTTTTTATTTATTAAAGTAAAAGCTATTCAGTACAACTCAAGTAATGTTTTTAATTCAGCCCAAGGGGCAGTAGTTGGGTGAGAAACGTGAAGTCAACACGTAAGTGACAAAAATGCAGTTCCCTCCTCCTCCACTAGGCGCTGGTTCCCAAACAGACTTCAATGGTAAAGAGACCAACTTCACAGCAGAAACAAGCATGTTTACAACCTGGTAAAAATATATTTTAGGTTTAGTAGATCTAGTTAACAGTGAGGGCAACTCTATGGGGATCTTTTTTTTAATAACTCTTCTGTTTATGTGTAATTAAATACTGGAAATTATGAATAATTAGATTTGATTGACAGGTAGCGCGAGTGTCAGAGCTAGCACTAGCGGTTAGTTCCAGGGTAGGCCTCAGCCTTGCGGTAATGTGTTTGGCCATTTTGACTCTGTGAACTTTAGTTGTGTCCTTTAGTGTTTGTTTGTGTTCGGATGAATGATTTGGACAGAAATGGCTAGCTGTGGTGTTGATTGAACTAAAAGGTTATCCGAGAAGTCTGCTTCATTTTTATCGTTAAGTAAAACTGTATTTCTGTACATCATTTCGCTGGTTGAATATGGTGGAATGCTGTTCATTTAACATAACGCTGCTTGGTACCCAGCTGGGTACCAAGACCGTCTCCCTAAGTCAGAGCTGGCTGCTGTCGCCCGGCTCAGCCACCTCACCGTGACCATTCCACGGCAGCCCCAGAGGCAGTTTTACCATTAGGCATAGGTAGGCGGCCGCCTGGGGCCCCCTTGTGTTGGGGGGCCTCCTAGCCCTGACCGCCAGCACCCCTCTGTTAATGCCACAATATTCTTATTACCAACCTGCCGCAGACGGGATTGGACATGCGCACTTCTCATTACCATAATTCCTGAACCGTTCAAGATATCTTTAAAATTCCAAAAGTGCTGAAAAGATTAAAAATGGGGCTTTCCGTGCATATACAATACATTACGGTAGCCACCGGGATTCCCTGTCTTGAGCGCACCGAATCACAACAAAGATTCAGAGACGTGCTGAGTTTGTCATCCAAAATGCTCCGCTTTATAACTTTTGAATGACTGATCAGATCCAGGAAATTCCAACAGTTCCTAAAAGTACATAAAAGCAGTTTTCCAACGGTCTATAGCATGAAGCAATCAGAGTTAGGGAAAATATCGCTACGAGGGGAAATCCTGCTGTACAGCCTGATTGAAACGGAGCACCGCGCCGCGGTGAAAGCAGATAACTGAACCGGGAAGCTAATTAGCATAAAAAGCAGCATGAAAATATGGAAATGCCTCAAAGAAAATCAACACGATCTATTAGGTGTCCCAGAAGTCTTATATCTGAAGACAGTGACCACGAAGAAGGACAGATCTCCAGTGAACCAGGGTATGAATGTTTGTTCCGTCTTTATTTTTTATTTTTTTATTTGAACAACCCTCAACTATTTGCTAATTGTAAGATTCAGCTTCATTCCAGCATTATTTATCTTTTTACAATAAATAATTATTTTTGCTAAAACAAATGTTTTTGGTATAGCAGTGCACGGTGTGCCAGAGAAGCACCCCATGGCAGTGTGAGGTGTGCAGGACTCTGCCTGCAGCTGGAGAGAAACTGCTTCAAGGTCTACCACATGTCTGAAATGTCTGAAAGTTTACAAAAATAAATGGTCTTAAAAACTGCTACAAGACACCAAGGTTCAAACTTTTTTAAGAATAGATGCATTTCAGTTCAAAGTTTAAATTGTTTGCCCAGTAATTTTTAAGTTCCTGTTCAGTAATAACTGTAAAAAATTCAAATCCATTTTTTGCTTTTTTTCACTTTTAAGCTGATTTTTTAAAGGCTGTAATAGAAATACATTCTAAATAGAAGAAGAAAATATCATTTCTATAGCGCCTGTCAAGATAAAAATCACGAGGCGCTTCACAAAAACAAAAATATAAATATAAAAAAGCATTTAGAAAATGTTTAAAAATATATTTAAAATGAGCAAAAATAGGCAATTGGGATTTGAAAGAAAAAACAAGTGAGTCTTCAGCTGCTTTTTAAAGGAGACCACTGAGTCCACTGATCTCAGGCTCAGGGGAAGAGAGTTCCAGAGTCTGGGGGCCACAGCAGCAAATGATCTGCCACCTTTGACCTTTAGCCTGCCAGTAGGCTTTGATCACTGGACCTCAGGGACCTGCTGGGGGCAAGGGCGTCAGTTTGTTTTCAGAATTGCTGGGGACAATAACCATACACTTGAGTGGGGTTTAAAAATTGCTGGGGACAATAAAGTAGGCTAGCACAGGGGTCGGCAATCCGCGGCTCTGGAGCCACATGCGGCTCTTCCATCCATCTGTGCTTGTAAAATAATGAATGGATATTTAAATAAAAAGCTTTATATTTTACTGCATTCATTTTACATCTGTATGCCAATTCTAAATGTAAAGATTGTCTGCGTAAACCTGAACAGGTCCAACCCGGTCTTACTGTGAGACCGGGCTGACGCGTCACGCTTGTGCGTAATCATATGGGCACTTTATGAGCTGAAGGATGTGAGATTCTGGGATTCTCCTCAGACAGGTTCCTGGATGCGTCGCCACATTGGAGACAGGAACAAGCACTATTCAGCCAAAGTTTCATAATCAGGTTTGGCAGTGTGAGTGTCCTGTCACAGTGTCCCGATAGATTATGCGCCCTGGCTACTTGGCCAAGGGGTTGTCCCTTTGGCTGACTGGTTAGAGTGTATGACTCTCACCCGGGAGTCTGGGGATCAAAACACACCTGGGCCCTCGTTTCATTTGACTGTTTATTTTGATGGATAAACTCAAGGATGTTGCTTGGTTTGAAAGAATTACCCCGACGCACACTGATGTGCATGGATGAGCTGGCATTTTAATCGTTAACGCACATCGCAGAGGTAAAATATACCCATCAGAACATCAGAGCTTTATACTGGACACTGTGTTCAGCGTGGCTTGGAGCGCCCACGGTGGACAGTGAGCTGAAGATCTGGGGTTCGCAGCGCAGTGCAGAACCACGGCGCATGCGATAAGATTTCCGCCCACTGAAACAGACTGGAAACCCGGTCTCTCTGAGGGATGTCACTTGGAAAAATGTTCTTTTTATGAAATTATGAAACTTTGGCTGAACAGCGCGTGTTCCCGTCTCTAATATGGAGACGCATGACGCGTAGAGACATTTGATTACGCACAAAGTTTATGTGGAACAGAAGCGGTCGGGCCACGGCAGGTGAAACGTTCCTAGCCTACATGAAGTGAAACTATTTAATTGTAACATTAATATGTTACTGGACAGGCTGGTCTGGTTGGTTAGACCAGTGTTTGAAGTGGAAAAAACACACACACACACACACGCACACACACACACACACACACACACACACACACACACCAATTAAAATAATGCTGATAGCATGGACTAGAAGCCAGGTGATGGGTTACATATTTAAATGATAATCAGGCTGCTGTAAAATGTAATCTCCATCCACATCCAGACACAATTATCCTCTATTCTTTATTTGCTCTGCTCTTGTCTGGGCTGACGGAGCTGATGGTGCGCGCGACGCGCCTAACTAGCGGTTGATGCACATTTTACGCATTTGGAGAGGTGGGCTGGATGCTTTGCGTTTACTGGAAGATGGTCCACTTAACGCACGGGTGTAGACTACATATTAATGACAAATGAATGAAAATTAAATTGTGAGTTTTAACTTCATATTTTATAAATAAAAAGGACGGGGGAACACATTTATGACATCTTTTTAAACTAAATTTTCTAGCGCGACCTGCCTGCTTCACTTAAGTCACTGCTTATTAAGGTCCGTCCAAAATTACTGTGGGAAACGGGTAATAATGGCTCTTTGATGGGAACAGGTTGCCGACCCCTGGTATAAGATCTGAGCTGGTAAAACAAAAATCCTCATCAGCAGGCGTTTTTGAAAGTGGGGGGGACACAGCTGCCAATCACAAATTTTGCCGGGGACATGTCCCCGGCGTCCCCGGTTAAAATGACGCCTATGGCTGGGGGTGTAGGGACTAAGAAGATCACCAATGTAAGATGGCGCTTGTCCATGTCAGGCCCTATAGACCAGAACCAGGATCTTGAAATGAACCCTGAAGTTGACTGGCAGCCAGTGAAGCTGGAGGAGAAGTGGCTTCACGTTTCTTTTCGTGAAATGTTATAGTGGTTTGGAAATACAAACCATACACTGAAAGCTGAGGTTGTTCTGAAAAAAGGAGAAGAGTTACACACACTTTGCACTTTTTATTACAATTTTACAGCCATAAGATAAAAAAAAAAACCAGGCGGCCCTGTTATAATTATGGTCATAAGAGGGTTATTAAGACTGCGATGCACAAACAGGAAGTGATTGGTAGTCATTCCACTCCAATCCAGTTGGTGGCAGTAATGCACCAAATTGTTGTTTGCCAAGTGCCATAAGACCACAAATAAGAATGAGAAGAGAGGCGGGAGCATTCGTAACAAACGCAAAGTGATAGTCAAAACATTAAGCATGAAATGGAGTTATCCTATGTCATGATCCGCCCCAGCCTCCCTGACTGTGTCTCTCCTGCCCTGATTTGCCTTATTGTTCTCACCTGTCCCTGATTACTTCTGCCCATGTGTTCCTGATTCCCTCGTGTATTTATACCTCCCTCCTGGTTGTTGTCTTTGTCGGTTCATTGTCGTTGTCCATGTTCGTTCGTCCTGTTGCTCCCATCCTACAATAAACATCTTTTATTTTTTTACATCCGTCTGCCTGATCCTCTGCCTCCGGAACCCACCACCACACATGGTCTGCCATCTCCACCCGCAGAACGTGACAGAATGAACCGACCAAACCTGGACCTGTGGTGAGCTAACACATCTGTTCCTGGAGGATTATTTTTCTTTTTTGTCCCTTTCAGTTGTGGGAGATTTCTGGCCTGGAGTTTGTGTTTTTGGCACATCCTACCTGTTCTCGGGGTGGTCGACGTTCCTCTGGGAGATCCTGGCGCATCCTATTTATCTTCGGGGTGGCCAGGGTCATTCTCCTCCAGCTGTTTTTGCCCCGTCCCGTTCTTCTCCTGAAGCCGCGGATCCTGGAGCCACAGGGGAATTACACCCCCTACGCACGCCATTATTCTCCGGTGTGGTAGGGCTGGTCTCCCCGCTCTTCTCCGGCTTCCCTTCACCCGAGCCTCCACCGATGGACCCAGCAGATCGGATGTGCACCTGCTCTGATTGGGATGTCGAGTACCTGCCGCCGAGCTGGGCTTCCACGCGTCGCTCCCGCTACTCAACCACTTCCTGGTCCACGCCTGCGGGTTCTGTGCCTGCAGGTTCTCCGCGCAGCAGTTCCTGCTGGGGCCTATGCCTGCTGCTGCAGTTCCTGCTGGGTCCCACGCCTGCTGCTGCAGTTCGTCTCTGTGTTCCTGGTGTCCTGTGTTCCTGGAGTCAAGTCTACGTGTCAAGCCAAGTCAAGTCTACGTGTCAAGCCAAGTCAAGTCTACATGTCAAGCCAAGTCTTCTGGTCCGAGTTTCCCTGGTCTAAGTTCTTGGACACATTTGTTTGGTCGTAAGACGGAGTGCCGCCTGAACCGAGAGGCCCCTGCTCCGCAGCCCTGGATGGTATTCCTTGTTCCCTGGTCTCGTCTTCTGTGTTCCCTTGTCATGTGTGCCCTGGTCTGGTCTTCGTTCGTGCCCGTGTCTCCTGTGTTTTGTGGCTTGTGGGCGTCTGGTATCCGTCCCTTGAGGGGGGGGGGGTACTATCATGATCCGTCCCAGCCTCCCTGACTGTGTCTCTCCTGCCCTGATTTGCCTTATTGTTCTCACCTGTCCCTGATTACTTCTGCCCATGTGTTCCTGATTCCCTCGTGTATTTATACCTCCCTCCTGGTTGTTGTCTTTGTCGGTTCATTGTCGTTGTCCATGTTCGTTCGTCCTGTTGCTCCCATCCTACAATAAACATCTTTTATTTTTTACATCCGTCTGCCTGATCCTCTGCCTCCGGAACCCACCACCACACATGGTCTGCCATCTCCACCCGCAGAACGTGACATCCTAGTGGCTCCAATAGGAGAAAGAAGCAGCATGCTTCATAAAAGCTTTTATCTTCACTTCTGAAAGTGACGTCGTTTTTCGATGTAAACATCAAAAGGAAGCAGAAAGGAAAGACAATGGAAAATGTTTAAAGGGAGGAAAACAGACCAAAATGGAAAATAGAAAAAAAAATAACTAAGGCTAAAGCACAGGAGCGCTGACAGAAAAAAGAAAGCAGAGCAAATATTGAAAGCACTCAAAGGGAGGGAAATACAGGAAAAAAAGAGGAGGACTAATAAAAAGGGAAAATAACTCATGTCAGAAGAGGGGAGCGTTTCGCAAATCCAATTAAAGATAAGATTGTCGAAAATTTAGTGTAAGGGGCCCCATGTCTGTGTTCGCCTTGGGCCCCCAAATTGCTAAATCCGCCCCTGGGCAGCCCTGTGGATCTCCGACCGATGCAGAGGAGTGGAGCATGGGCTCATGCGGCCCGACTCCGATTGCTGCTGCCTGAGGCTGTTCATGTCGCCTGTAGAGCTCTCTGAGGGAAACCACAGAAACTCTGCAGCTGGGTGAATTGATGTGTGCTTCATGTTAGAGTCGCTCAACTACTTAAAATAACTGAAAACATTTCTAATAAAGTTTTGGTATCAGGCGTGGCATATGTCAGAAGTTTGAATGCAACATCTGTGAGAGAAAAACTGTAAAACTTGCCTTCGGCATTCAGACATCAATTGCGATCGCTTCACAGGTGAACAGGACACGGTTAAAAAAATTAAAAAGTTGCTCAACTGTCTTTTTTTGGCTTAAAGTGCCCACAAACCCTTGTTAGCTTTGGTTAGCTCAGTTAGCTTTTAGCTGTGAGCAATGACCAAGGCCGGATTAACCATATGGGCAACTGGGCAATTGCCCAGGGCCCACAAACTCTAAAGGGCCCAGGGCAGCAAGGGCACGAGCAAATTGCTGTATCTGTAATCTCCCGCTTTATATTAAACTAGTGTGACTGTACGTCCTGTTTTCCCCGGACATGTCCGCTTTTCACTCTGTCCGGGATGTCCGGTGTCATGGGCCGGGGTGAGTACTCGACATGTCATCTAATCATCTCTGAGTTTCTACCTGCAGGAGAGGGAGCGCAGCTGATCATCATCAGACTGATCAGCGGGGCGGCTTTAAAAGGAGGACGGTTATCCACATTCGATGCCGGATGATTAACTACTGCCTGACTCACCTCATCGTTGGATCACTTCCGTCTTCAAGTCAGAGGATTATTTCACCGGTTCGTTGCCTGGATACCTTCTCCACCCAGCTGCCCCGCTCTCCACCGATCACGCTCTCTCTCCGCTGCCTCATCCTCATCCGCCTCGTCCATTCCACTCACCCGCTCCGACTATCACAAGTCCCTTCTGGAAATCACCCCGGCTCACCTCCCCTCCACATTCATCCCGAACTTCCTCACCGTAAGTTCCGCCTTCAAACATTCTTTCTGAACTACAACTCCCATCACTCACCTCTGGTCTCCCTCTCAGTTACCGCTTCCGGATTCGTCCTCCCGCTGGATCTCCAGTACGCCTTCAGTTCACCTCCACATTAAAATAAAATTATTATTTTCCTTTACCTCGTCCCCGTGCATGATTCTGTATGTCTTGGGTTAGACACCTGCCTCAAAACATGACATCCGGGTTCTTGTATTGATGAAAATGTCCGGCTTTTCATCCAGGAGCAGGGATGGGGGAGCTGTATATCCTACATTCAGGGGAGCCGGAAAAAAGTTTTCTACCTATATTACTATATTATCATTCATGGACTCTTTTCAGCAGAGAGCGGCAGAGCGATGATCGGTGCGCAACACTCCAGGCTGCTGCGTCCAGCGCACGGTCCATTCTCAAAGTGGTGCAACCAAAAAAGTATAATTAACACACGATCGTTCATGTCTGCACATGTTCTCTACTTTCTGTCTTATTTGTGCTTGAAGCGCTCTGCCACTGCGGAGCTCATCACCTGTGCTGCGGTGATTTCACCTCACTGACGCATCGAAACGCGCTATCCGCTTTGCAGTCAGGAGATCCCTTTGATCTGCTCAAAAGTAA
Organism: Nothobranchius furzeri; assembly: GCF_043380555.1. Taxonomy (NCBI): domain Eukaryota; kingdom Metazoa; phylum Chordata; class Actinopteri; order Cyprinodontiformes; family Nothobranchiidae; genus Nothobranchius; species Nothobranchius furzeri. The sequence goes on from NC_091752.1 coordinate 49,441,805, forward strand.
CTGATGAGGTGAAAAAGTAAGAATCCAGGCAGCAGCTTTTCTGGAGAGTTTAGAGGAGATGCAGGAAGAAGAGAGACAGACAGGACAGGAAAATATAGTTAAATAAAAACAAGAAAACAAAACAAAGTGTTGAAAAGTAAAATGTAGGTAGATTTATCTCCACTACACGTTTTTACCTGCAAAACAATAAGTTATACACATGTAATATTTATACATCTGATACAATGCAGATCACCTTCAAAACTCAGTCACACACCCAGGGCCGTTTCAAGACATTTTGGGGGGAAAATGACCCCCCCCCCCCCCCCCCCCCCCCACACACACACACACACACACCACCACCACCACCCCACCCCCATAACTGGGCTCCCCAGAAGCCTCTGTGTAATTCATACCCTGTCCAGTAGTATTAGTTATACAGTGTTTATAAAAGCCCCTCAGACATCACTGACATGTTGTAATATTGTCAGATGAAAAACTAAATTATCAGACATGCTGTTTCATCTGCTTCTTTTCTAAACTTGCAAAAAGTAACAAAACCATTTGAAAGCCACTATTTGTGGATTCTCTGAAAGTTTCCATGGAGTGTGTGACAACTTATTTTTTCATTGATCCTATCGTCTAATCTCACAGCTGAAACAAGCATCCTTGATAATCTGTGCACAGGAAGCGTACCGATGCTGTAGTAAAACAAAAGTTATAATTTATTGTTAAAACCTTGTTGCAGCACTAAAGCAGAAAAATGAGATTTTGCAGTAAATATGCTAAGTATTTATTGTTTTAGAGCCCTTTTATTGGCAGAATCTGATAAATTTAGTTCTTACAAAAAAATGGGTCCCAGCTTTGTGTGGCGTTGCCATAGTGTGATGTCATAGGCACAGATCCCCTGTCCTCTTGTTTGGAAATGGAAATATGATCACCCTGTATTAAACAAACTGTCCACCCGGGCTTTTGCGCTGCACAGAGAAGCTTCGCTGCCTATGACTTTGAACGTCAGTTGAGAGTCAGTCTCTTGTAGACTGACCAATGAAGAGAGGGCCTCAAGTTAAGACCATCTCCTCATTGGTCAGTCCACACAAGGTGGGTCAAAGGTTACCCTGAGAGGGTTACGTGAAGTCAGGCATTCAAGTATTGAGTATATTTACTGCATATTACAGTAAAATATTCTGTATGTGACCATATTATGGTGATCCTTGGGTCGTGATGATGGGGCCCTTGAATATTGTTGCCCAGGGTACAACGAAGTCTTAATCTGGCCCTGGCAATGACAGACTCAGATCCTGAGAGATTGCTCTCAGCTCCACCTCTTTGCCAATATTGTTCGGTAGTGTCGAGTTGTGTGACATGGTCAAAATGGTGTGATCAGAACCACCCACTAGGCTTCAAATCAAGCCTCAGAAACCTATTGGTGACATCATGGGTTAGGGTTTGTCCAATATTTTTACAGTCATTGGGTGTTTCTCAATGTGCTTACAAGGACACTGTCCTTCCTTGGTCAAAGAATATGGCTAAATGGAACAGACTTACATCAGATGACCGCGGCTTCCACGGCGGTCACGTAACTTCACGTGACACAGGAGATAACATTATATTTTATATGTATAAGTTTCAATATAAATATCCTTTTACTTTTTAAATTGTGTATATCTTTGTTAAATTAAGTGTCTAAGCAAGTTACTACCCGCTAGCCACCGAAGCTGCAACTAATAAGCCACTAACCAACCATAGATAACTTCTTTGGATCTAAAAAAAAAACATTTTAAATTAGGTGACTTACTTTTAAACTTCATATTTGCCCCCGAAGTAGCTGCCAGCTTCTGATTCGCCATCCATTTGAAAATATTGCAGTGTATTCTAGGTAATTTTTGACCAAGGTTAGGCTACAAGACACCTCCCGTGTTTCTTTGCTCAGCTAGCTAAACGGCTAACAAACGGAGAACACACGCCTTGGTAGAACATGAACATAGGAACACGTCTCGGTGATTCCTGATGACGTATCTCCTAGGCAACCAGGGTGGGGCCAAGACATCAAGGCAAGGTTCCTTGGCTTTGAGAAACACCCATTGATTCAGCCTCATGTTTCATTTGTTTTGAAACCTGGATTGCAGTACCCAAACTTGACCACAGGATGTCATTTATAACAAGTATGGGGTCATTTCACCAGACCAGCACACTAAATTCAATAAAACACACCTTTTCTTGAATTTGTGAACCATCTGCAAATCATTAAAAACACCCTTCACACATTCATAGCTTAATGAATAAATCACCACCAGTTCAACTCTTTCATGCACACGCCTTGACCCAATGCACAAAACACATTAACAACACATGAATAAATAAATGAATAAAAAATCTTGAATGAAGCTCTCAGTAGGGAACATCACATCAATGTGTCTTAAAGCCTGCTGGGTGTGTTCCAGGAGAGAAAGAACAGAGATGAAAAAGGATGGATCCCTCATCTCTACTCATTCTGTGTGCTGAGGGCTGGTCATGTTGATAGTAAAACAAAAAATGTGTTTGGGCTGTTGGCCCACCAGGCAAATGCCAGATGGCCGGTCCGCCCCTGCTCGTGTTTACCACCTGGGGTCAGACACCTCTGCTGCTACAGTGTTTCAATTCCTGGAAAACTTCATGTGTGATAAAATTTCATGAAATATAAAAGCAAGCTGTGTTTTGTCCGTGATGCGGTCTGACCGCTGCTGCAGCAAGGGTTGGATCCTCAGCCCCTTCCTGGTTCTTCTCCTCACAGGAGAGGGTCGCCAGAGATCTTTTCAGCTTACAGTGATCACCTTTATCTTTGCCACAGAAACAAAACGATGAGGCAGTGATTCCATTTTAACGTGATTTTAAGGGATACTTTGCACAGTATGTGCTAAAATTACCCTTTACAGGGTTAATGAAAGGCCAACCAACCCTTGTGGCAAGAATACCCCACTTGCAACTTCAGAGTGCCGGTCCGGTCGGTTGGGACTTGGGAGAACAATGGAGCTGACATACTGGCCGCTGCAGACTGGTTCTAGCATGTTTCCTGCATGTTTTAGATCATGAACACAACTGATTTTGTGATGAATCCCTCTTGTAGACAATAATAAGGGCTGAGAGACATTTCAGCTTTCAGATTTAGGTGTTAAAAAGACGAACGCACAGCAAGGATATAGGTTTTGGCTTTGGTTCTATAAATGGACACTAGGGGGTGCTAAAAGCAAGCCAAAACTACCTAGTCTCCCCTTAAATATAAAAAGCACAGAAATGAGTACACAAACAGGCCTGGACTCCCTGGATTGCCTCCAGAAAGGAACTCAAGTTTTAGCTGACATCATCTTATGTAGGCTACCTCTTCCTGGGTCGCCACCCACTTAAGACTTGGCACCCTCTTATGGGATGAAAACCAGGAAGCCATGTGTCAGACGTGGCGGCTCCACGGCTATGCTAACTGAAAAAGATACGAGAACATTTGGTGTTTGCACCTGAACAGCTGACAATTCCAGCATATTAGACTAGGTAGATCTGATGGAAACCCAGAGACAAAAGGACCCAGATCATTAACACACAGATTATCCAACAAATAAATAGTTATGCTAGCATGTTGTGTTTTTTATGATACATGACTTCAGCCTGACATTGTTAGAAGGACCGACGACAACAGGTAATGGAATTGTTGTTCTTAGCCTTTCCCCAGAAGCCATTTAACAGACCTGAACTGTCACTTTGAAGATTCCTTGAGGCTTTTCTTCTTGGAAATGCCGAACAGTCCCGTTAGCCTAACCTCACGCAGCTGTTTCGTTGCCAAGGCTATGACAGCAGGTTAAAGAGCAGGTGCATCTTATTAAATGCTCCTTAAACCAGCAAAGTAAGTGGGCTGCAGTCGAGTCATCTGCCTCATTACAATTATCATGATTGCTGTCAACTTATCCACTTTAGCTAAAAGGATTAGCTTCTTTGCCCACGTATCTTCTAATGCACTCACTATTCACCATTAGCGTGTCTTTTCCTTCCTGGTGAACCTCTTCCACACCAGTTTTTGATTTTCTGTCATTGTTTTTCAACTCTTCCCTACATTCTTTATCACTGGAAAAAGTGACTTAAGTCATACTAATACTCCTAAATATCACAGGACAGTTATTGTGAGGCATTTATGTATTTGAATAATAGAAGAGGTGTGTTTTAAGCACATTATGTAAAACGCTTCAGTAGAAAAGACCAAGGAAATGAAATCCCACAAGGACCAATTGACCTTTTTGGACTGGCGGTGCTGCAAAAAACTTGTATTGGGCCAACATTGGTGGAACCGTCTGAATCTAAATGAGGTGTTTGGCAGGAAGGAGGAGGGCTGGGGAGAGATGGAGAAGGAATAAAGAGATGTGGGTGAGATGAGCGGGATGAGGAGAGGTAGATGGAGTGATGGGACGAAATGAAACAGGCTGGACACAAAAGTGCCGGGATAAGGAGGGGAAATTAGACGGTAAGGAAATAAAATGAAACAAATTTAGCTATTTTAAAGTGAAGTGATGTGACAAAGAAATGGAGGGATGGAGAAATGTTGGACAGGAAAGAAAAAGTGCTAGAAATAGTAATTCTATTTGAGTTTTGGAGAAACGTAGGCCAAGAAAAGCGGGGGAAAAAGAGCTGATTAAACTAAAATGAGGGAGCGAAAAAGTTTGGAGAAGAAGATAGTTTGGGATTCTCAATTTCAAGCTGCTCCTTTATTAGATATACTTTGGTAGTACTGGGTTTGACTAGCCTAGCAAGCCATCCTATACATGTAAATATGTAGGAAGGCCACGACCCATAGACGGAGCTCGGTCGTGGGGCGAAATCTGCAGTTGTCTTTCAAACTGTCTCTGCATGACAATGAACAACACGACGTCCTCAACGCTACGGATGTCAGTCAACAGAGCAGTCCGACAAATACCATCAAAGAAGAAGCAAACAGATACATTTTTTAAATAAAGTACTTAAACACCTCTATCTGCTTACGTGTCAAAAGCCCTTTTTGCAAGACCCCCCAAATCGGCGTAATCTTACCACAACGGTGTGTCTTATGAACGCGCCATTGCATTGTGCGAATTGTGCATCATTCTTTCCACTTTGCTTGGTAGTAATATTGCGGTAATTGTCTGCCTCATAAACGGCGATTGCACCTTGGCGCAACAGAGGGAGGCGTCATGGTGACGTGGGGAGTTACTGCCGAGCTCCGGCTGGCAACTATTTTTGAAAATGAAAGTAAATACGAGCAAAATGAGCTGAGACTGAAAACTGGAGCACTGCAGCGATCCTGGGGCTTCTCTCCGTTTGAGCTAGTGGTCAGATCACCTGAGGCTGCACGGGGGCTGTGGGGGACAGGCACTATTAGGAGCGGCTTGTCAAAAAAACGTAATGAGCCGGGCTTCGATCACAATAAAAAGCACGTTTCGTCCAAGTTAAGCAGAAGTCCATGGCAGTACAGGGGTCTCCCTCGTACCCTGTTTATGCCACCATCACATAATCTTTTGTAAAAAAGAACACGATTGCACCACATTACCGCCACGGTCTGACCACTTATGAACAACCTACGGCTCCCAGATGCCGCCACAGCGTTGTGGCAAATTGACAGCATTGTTTTGTAAAAACGGTTAAAGAAAAGCCCAAATCAGAATTGTCTAAAGCCATTTAAAGCGAGGGGAGTTTTCCTTTCTAATGTCGCTACATGCTTGCTGTAAAGTCTCTCACACAAGTCAGTGACTCGGTGCAATCTGCTAGGTTTCCTTACATTTAATTAATAGACATAATGACTTGAACTCAATCAGAATTAGTGATGCACCAATATGAAATGTTTGGGCCGATACCGATATCCGATATAAAGATCACTGTTATGGCCGATAACCGATATTTGCCGATACTGAAAAACTGACATTAATGCTTCTAAAATCAGCAGATTTTGTATAGAATGAAAATGATTAAAGCTGATTTTACGTTATTATGTACACACAACACACACATGTACGCTTCTGATATGATTACATCCACTGTGCACATGACTAAACAACCACACATCACCCCTCACCCTCTGAAACAGGCAAACAAATGGAGATGAGATGGAAAAAATATCGGTTGTTAATATCGGCTCGCTTTTATTTATCGAACCGATACTGATATGTTAAAAATGACTAACATTGGCCGATACTGATATTGATGCCGATATATTGTCCATCCCTAATCGCAATGTTTACTTTGTGAAGTGCCCAGAGACAACTCTTGGCGCTGTATTGGTAAACTGAACTAAATTGAGCCAAACAAGGATCACTGATTGGCCTGACCAAGAGTTGTTTAGGCCACAGAGTGTGGGTAGACCGACCTGCAGGGTAAAATATTTTTGAACCGCATTGGTTTGTCTAGTTTTCTAGGCTTATGCTCTCAGAACTTGCCTTCCCTGTCTTCCTGTCATAGATTCAACAAGGTGTTGGAACCCGTCCTCAGAGATTCTGGTCCATGTCATCCCACTTTTACATCCATGAGGGGAATCTCCCATTCCACCACATCCCAAAGATTCTGGACCAGACTGAGATTTGGTAACTGGAACCCATGGTCATGTTCCAGATCCAGTTAGAGATTATCTAATCTTTGTGACATGGTGCATGATCCTGCTGGAAGTAGCCATCAGAAGATGGGTCCAAGTGGTCAGAAAGGGTTAGGCTAGATTTCTAAATGCATCGAGTTCCTGCCATATGATCGCGAAGATCAAAAAAGAGCTGGAGGTGAAAAAGTGATACAGGTGCTGAGCTTGGCAGACAAAATGGGAGATAAAAGGAAGCAGGTGCAATAAGAGCTGCTGTTTATGGAGCTGCAAAGGTCAGAAGACTTGGGGTGGGCCCTGGAGACAGCAGGAAGCACTGTGTGGGAGAGAGCTGAGAGAAGAGCAAAAAAAAAAAGGTTGCTGGGTATGAAACAGCTGAAAGAAAGAGCTGTTTTTGTCACATCTGAAACAAAACACAGTATTTAGACACACGTGCCAGAGGGGTTTACATACTTTGGAATGCAGATTTTTTGGTTTCATTCATTTCTGATTTTCAAGCATGTGGCGCAGTAGGAAAAGCAGACATCCATGTTTATATACAGCACTGGAGGTGTCCAGTTAGCTGGAAATTTTAAGTTAGGCTTCTTGTTTTGGATGTTGTTTTGTTTCAGTTATTGTTGAACAGACATTGCAGTCCTTTGGGCCTACAAAACAATAAAACGATGGTTGAGAAATAACATTTTCAGGGCTGGTAATAAGGTTAAAAAACGATTTTCAAACATGTTTGGTCGTGAAGTGATTTCAGTCGTGAATGAGAACGAACCTGCATTTTTAAAAGTCAGTGTATTTGATTTTGCTACCCTCTAGTGGACGCCTAGACAATTAAACCAGAGTTTTTATATTGTTTCTCCGCCTTCTTTTCTCCTTTTAATAAACTTCGGGTGTTTATAAAAATAAGTATTTTGACTGAATTTCTTGAATTACTTTTTGCTCTATTTAAAATTAATTTTAACACGTGATGGCCCAATATCACCAATAAGAATTGCGTTTAATTTTATCCAAACCGGTAGCCATAGGGAGGAGTAAACGTTGCCTTAGCAACAACCTCGGATCGCTTCAGACTGACCAAATTAGCTCGACTTATTTAACAGACTTTTACTTTCTTGAACCTCTGGAGTCACGATGGCAACAAACAACCCGAGCGTGTTCCTCCTCACGGTGAACGGGCAGATTGAGGGAGCGAACGTAAGTCGTCTTTTTAGCTAGTTTTAGCTTAGCTGCTAGCGTTAGCATTAGCAACAATGGCTCGTTTGGTGCTTCATCCGGGATGTTCCGGGTTGTTTATGGTGATGTTTGTCTTTTATTTCAGTTTCCAGAGCATGACAATCTGTACTGCAAATATTGTTACGTGTACGGCCACGACTGGGCTCCAACCACAGTGAGTATTACAACCATTAGCATTTAGGATGAAACATGAAGTATGCTTGTTGGGTACCACTTTACAATACTAATACATTTATTATAGTGATGTTATTAATGTTTTCAACGTTTTAAAGCCATTAAGTGTTTATTATGCACGAATTAAGGGTGAGAATGAGACTAAACTGGCCGGATTCTTGCCGGTATACTTCTACTAGACTGTATGTATTACACAGATCAGACTGCTATATAAACAATTTATTAGCATATTATAAAAACATAACTATCACATGACGTCAAAAGTGTAAAAAACATGTAACTTTCTGAAATGTTTTAATATAGAAACTAGAGGAAATATATGGGTGATCAGATATGGCTCACTATTGGGCAAGATGTCTCTTTTCCACTCTTCGTTCATGTAAAATAAACGTCTTGGGTTCTGAGAGCACTTATTGTGCATTTTTAATTTTCATCTATCTGTTCTGGATTTGTAAGACCTCAGAAATATATTATTTAAAGCAAATACTAACTGATAATGGATTTTTTTTAGCTCTAAATTAAAAATAATTAATTACGTTTCCTTGAGTAATAATACAATTTTGTAAGATATAAACAAAATGATATCTCAAGGCTTTTTCCACATATGTGGATGCTGTGTTTACAGATGGGTTCATAACAATAAACCTTATTGTTAAAGATGTTCAATATGCTTTTTTTTACGGATAATACTACGTTTGAACACGAACCCACACAGATGCAGACAGTAACAAACGAAACCTCAGATCAGCCATATTTTGATGTGTTTGAGGAGTTTGATGTATAATGTGAGCATGTTATGCAAAGGTTGTGTCATTCAAACAGTAAAAAAGATAACTCAACGATGTTACATTTTAATGCCAATATCGGACGATGGTATTGCCCAATAACGTCAGACGTGACTTTCAAGGATACAGAACAGGGTTTATAGATAGTTAATGCAGCGGTGGCTGGATGGAGTTGTGTTGTAACGAATGTGACTCTCCAGGGACTGGAAGAAGGAATAACTCAAATAACCTGCAAAAACAGTCAGACACAGAGATTAGTCTGGAACTTTCCTCTGGAGACGACGTTTAAGAGCACAAATCCTTTTGGGTGTGAGTAGATCACAATTTCATCATCATCATCATCATCATGTGTGACTCTTTAGGATTAACGCCGTTTGTCCCCCAGGGCCTCAGCTGGTGGTGAGTGTGTACGGACCAGATGTGTTTGGTAACGATGTGGTCAGAGGCTATGGAGCAACGCACATCCCCTTCACACCTGGACAGTCAGTATTACTTTCATGTTTGACCTAAAAGCATACAGAATGTGTTACTTCGGTTTGAAGATACAGATCTGAATGTTTTTCACTTGTCAGACATAAAAGATCCATCCCCATGTTCGTTCCCGAGCCCACGTGGAGACTTCAGAAGTTCACAGGGTGAGATCGGTCTCCTTAGCTGTTGGAAACCCGTGATCTTTAGAGGAACAGTAAATATTTCATCTTCCTCTCATGTGGAACGCAAGCTTCCAACACAAACACACGTTTTAAAGGTTCATTTTTGACTAATCTTTGTCACGTTTGGATACTTTAGATTCACACTCGGGCTTGTTTGATGTTGCTCTCAGTCTTTTTAGTGTTTTTCTTTTCATTTTTACCATGAAAACTGAATATTAATGTGATTATTATTAGATCTGATGGAGTTTTTTGCCATTTTGAGGAGCGTTTTGTGTAAAACTTACTAATTATCTGGTCAGAGAAACAGACTGTGCATCCTAGAGGACTGATGAGCCACATCCAGGCCTCTAAATGTCATAGATCGCCATGTGAGGTCATTTCACTGCTGTCAGGTTCTCATCACATAGACATTTTAGCAGAAATATGAATAAATTCCTGCAGGACCTGACCCCTGATGCACCAGAAATGCTAGTTTATTGGGGATGTTTACATTTGTAAAGAATGTGATGAACCACAGTGAGCTTTAGCAGACCTGTGCCGTTTTAGGACAGCAGCAACTGGGACTAGCCATTAGCACGGCCTTCGTGAAGGATGCAAATTATTCAGGAAGCTGTGAACTGTTTCAGAGAAACACGCTAAAAGATCCTATTTCTGTTCAGCTGGCTGCTGGGGCGGCGGCCCGAGTACACAGACCCTAAGGTCGTGGCCCAGGGTGAAGGCAGAGAAGGTTAGTGGTGCTTTTTCTTCTTTTACCTTTCTAGAATAAAACTTTTAACATATATATATTTTTCCGTTTCAGTGACAAGAGTTTGTTCCCAAGGCTCTGTAACCGTCTCCTTTCACATCATGAGTAAAGACATGAAGAAGATGGGCTACGACGTGGGACCGTCACACGTCCACTCTGCCACGCCGGACTGAGCCACACCAACTCCTCCACGTGGATTTAGAGCAGTCAGCCACAACCTCTGAACTCTGAGCTGACTCGCCTTTTGGAAAACAACCAGTCAGAAACCGACACAGGAACACTAGAGGGGCTGATAAATGGATGCTCTGACTGTAGTTATCTTCTCACGGAGGTCACATGGGAAGGTGGAGTCTGGATGATGCTGTGATTGATCCTAAAGCTGGCATCTGACTGAGCTGTAGGGAAAACATGGAGTCACCTGGAACGGGTTCCTATGAAACTTTGACCATATCAGTCATGAATTTCAGGTTTTTTCACTAAATGAAACTAAACTCGGCTTTTCCAGACACCTCTAAATAAACTCACACAGCACCATTAGTCGTTTTCTGCTCTCGACAAACATGCCAGTGGTCGTAATGTAATGCTGATCCAGTGGTTATTCCTGTCATCCTTTAAATATGTAACGTCTCTTTTCTGAGTTGTGCTGATTTGTATTTGACTAAGTCAGGGGTGTCCAATCCTGGTCCTGGAGGGCCGGTAACCAGCAGGTTTTGTGGTTTTTCTGATTCAAACCGCTTGATTAGCTGGTTGAATCACCTGTGCAGCAGCTCATCAGGCTCTGCAGAAGCCTGTTTATCACCTGCTGATTGAAATCAGGTGTGTTGAAGCAGGTTAAAACAAAAATGTGCTGGACACCGGCCCTCGAGGACCAGGATTGGACACACCTGGACTAAGTAAATCTGAGTGGTGCTGACCAGTAATGTTGCAGACTGAAACAGGAAGTGAAACACAATTTATTTTGAACTGATGCAGCTACAGTCGTCCTCGTCCAACAGGGTGCTGCCCGCGCTCGTTTGTTTTAGGTGCCGTTAAAATACCACAATGACTTTTCCTACAAAAATAATAAACCCATTACACAGAATAATAAGGTATACAGAAGAACAGTATGTTACAATAGTACAAATGATAAATTATATTATACAGTTGTAATGCCATCGGGTTTAGCACAAATGAAAAACAAACAAACAAAACCAAGCAGCCTGCTCCCAGTACTACACACAGGGCAACTAGACGAGACATGAAGGAATAAACGAGTCATTTTATGCCAACAAAAACAAAAAAAAGCCCATAAATTCATTTAGTTAGTCCTTTTGATAAAAGCTCGGTGAATATATGACACGTTTTACTGAAACATAGCCACTCCTTTTTAGATAAACTGCATAAAGTTTCCCATAAATATACGACTAGAGTTTAAGGTCTGATTAAAGATGAGCGAGAATCCCAGAATCCAATTTTTTTTTTTTTGCATATTTTTAGTGGGGATTAAAAATGCTTGCTGTTCTCTAAGTAATATAGTTCAAACCACTAATTCAAGATATCAAGCTAAAAAAAGAAAAAGCCTCCTTTGTGCCTGAGAGAAGCGGTGGAAACATCCAGTCCTGCAGCGAAGCACCAAGCCACACGGGGGCGCCATGCCACAGAAACAAACACTGGCAGTTCAATCAAAACCAACCCAGCATCACAAAGGTTAAAGAATGAAGACAAGTCGACACAACGTGCTATTTATCTTCAGCCTCCTTTTGTTTTTCTACCAGAAGAAGAGATGCAGCAAACACCCGGCCTCATTAAACAGTTTAGTAATCGTCTCTTATACCACGTGGTGGTCAAGCGTGACCCCACGGTTGTAAATATTCCACATCGGGCAGAAACCAGTCGCTACGACTTTGGTAACAGTTGTGCTTTTAGGAGAATGACATAGCCTACCCAGAGGGTGAGAAAAAAAACAAAAAAAGATGACAGCTCAGCTACGGATTAACATCAAACTCCCGGAAAAAGAAAACAAACACCTGCTTGTTGACATGATGTGGAATCCCCCTGTGCTGGGAATAGACTAGACCCTGGTTCTGTGTGTGTTCTGTTCCTGTAGCGAGGTTAGCCAAAGCTAATCCAATGGGGCCGGTTGGTGGCTAACACTAACGCTTCATGAAAACCTTGTGTGGAGGACTAACTCACGGCGGCGGCTAAAATAAACATGGAAGCTAAATGCACCAATCCTCATTCATCCCTTTTATCCTAAATACTTAAAAAAATCTATTTGTTCATTTGAGAAAATACTGAGTTCATGTCTTTCCCTCTATGAACTCTCAAGGAGATTGGCGGGGGGGGGGGGGGGGGGGGACTTGTTGGAAAACGTTTCAACGTGTCGCCGTTAGTATCCGAGCACACACCAACGTAGGAAAGTCTCAGGAGTGTGGGGGGGTGGGGGTCTGGCCTCTTGGGGTCGACGGTGAAAGTTGTGAGTAGTACCAAGAGCCGAGGCAGTGAGAGTGTATGTCGTCACGGGTGTTCTGTCCTCGCTGAGCTAAGGTGTAACGGTGAGTCCAACAGTCGCAGAAAAAAAAAACAATAAAAAAGCAAAAATTGTGCAAAATTCCTGCTTTGTGACAAATACAGAGTATAAACACATCTCTCGTATTTACCCCAGGTTTACTGGAGGTGACACAGTGTAAAAGTACTGAGATGTGCAGACGCACGTGTCAGCTGACAGGGCTTAGAGAAGATTAGCTGGAGTGAGGAGATAAGATCCTGGCGTTAGTACAGTTAGACTCTCTGGTCGCGCCATCACGGAGGAGAGGAGCGGGCCTACGGGCGAGGAGGAGGGTTAGTGAGAGGAAGACGGGGAGGACAGAGACTGGGTTTTTGTCCTCAGCATCATCTTCAGATCAGTCCAAAAACCAGGCAGCATTTAGCTCAGGAGGAAGGGAGGTGGATCACCAGGGTGGACCTGGTTTGGGAGTGGCTTAGAGTTGGATACGTGGGGTATCTCCTGGTGAGAACCAACGATCACAAAAGGAAAGGGTTGGTGGGTCCGGTGGGCTGGGACCCAGCCTGGGCGGGCATGGTCATCAGCGGCTGGGGCATGGTCATAGAAGCTGGGTACCCTGCATTCATTTCTCCACTTGTCCCCATCCCACCTGCGGCTCCCATTCCCGACATCCCGTGGCCCATGGGGGCCATCCCGGCTGGGGGGACCACGGGCTGAGCTGGAAGGGAGGACAGAGGCATGGGATCCACCATGCTGCCAAAGCCAGAGGGCATCGGGCTGACCCGCATCTGGTTGAGAGTTGGGGGCACTGGCTGGCCGACTTGGAATGGGTTGACATGGGCAGCTGGAGTAGATGTACCTACATGAAACAGAAACATCAGTGTCAGTTCAGTCGGCCAGTTTTAGGACCCAGATTGGTCCGATCTCTCTGTGGAATACTGAAAATGACCTTTGACCCCTCACATGACCAGCAGCAACAGCTACTAGAGTCATTGCTGATCCTTGGTATTGTGCTCACACACACCGGTATACTCCAGACCTGCAGCCCCGTGTTTCTAAAGCGGTCCGTTTAGCTGATGTGTTTCTATTCATTTGAGTCTAAATTTTATTTTTGTTGTAAAGCCTGACAAAGATCTGCTTCATTCCCTAACAGGTAAAACTAGAAGTGAAAGATGCAGTGGTGCCACCAGAAAAATTTCCAGGGGGGCCTTTGGCCACCTCTTTGGGGGGGCACTGGAAAGATGGTGGACAAGACTGTATAGGCACAGAGCAGTGAGTGTAAGATGCTTATGAAGCCTTGTTAAAACTGCTAACATTCACATCTGGACCAGTGTCCTGTCGCATTCCTACCTCCGGAAGCCAAGAACGGGTTAACAGCTGGTGCCGGCTGGGCTGGTTTGGTCACCAGAGAATCCAGATTGACCAGGGCAGCATTGGGTCCCAGGAAGGACTCTGGAGTCTTTCTAGTTGGATTTGTGCCGAAAGAAGAGGGCAATGTGGAGGGCAGAGGGTCAAAGAAGTCCAGGCTGCTGCTACTAGCAAGACTGGCTTGGGAGGGGACGGAGGATGCTATGCCTCCATCAGCTGGAGGGGGAGGGGGGAAGAAAAAAAAAGTCTTTTACCATTTAAAGGCTCTCATAAGGCAGCAAAACGCTTCAAAGACCCAACGACTCTAAACTTCAAACATCAAAACTGCTACGTCTCTGCAAACGCTACCGTCTTCTGATTAGTGCAAATCATCGCTCTAGTAGCACAAATAAAAAGTGTGCTAGCGTGTCCTTCACCTTCATCCACCTTTACTGAAGAAAAAAAAGGTCGAAGCAGTAAAAGATGATGATGGTGCCATTATGAGAGGACATCGGAGGCAGACAGCCTGGCTGTTATTCTGTGGAATCCAGCTTTTAATGCACTAAGAGAACCTCAGCATGTCTGAACACACGCACGCACACACACACACGCGCGCACACACACGCGCGCGACCACACACGCACACACACACACACACACACACACACACACACACACACACACACACACACACACCAACAAGACCCTCGAGGAAAACACGCAGACCTGAGCCACACCAGTCATGGAACCCGTCTTGACACCAATCCGAATGGACTTCATCTGACCAATTCAGAATTTAGACTCATTAGATGAGGGTTTCCATTAAACCGATTGGCTTAGAGACAAAAATGTCTTCAGCAGAGCGCACACAGAAGCTGTTTGAGGTACCACCACACTGAGATGAGACCAGACTTGAGCAAGCAGCTTATTGGGAGCGCAGAACCAGAATTCGAATGATCTGCGGTCCAAACGCTGCCAGGACTCAGCTCTGGTGGCACCACACAAAGACACTGAGATATAAAACGACAAAAAAACACAAACTCCGTGTCATTAGAAGGGACAAAGACAGGGTGAGTACCAGTGGGGACAGAGGAGGAAGAGCGCAGGCTGTCAAACTCTGAGAAGTCCTCTTTGGATGTACCATTGGATGTACTGAACAGGTCAAAGCTACCTGAAAGGAGACAACCCAAACACACACACACACACACACACACAACAGAGAAGGTGCACAATAGTCACAGCAACAGAAACACCGGCACACACAGACAAATGGAAACATGTTACAGGTGCGTGTGGACATCTGGGTTATGTCACAGGTAAACATAATGAGTGACTGAAGGCATGCAGATGGAGCGGTGGTGTTATGTTCTGTTTGTGCTCCAGCAGGAGATTATAGGTTATTCTACTGAAAACAGAAACATCCCGTAGTCCTCCAGTGCCCTAATCCTGATCCACGGGCAGATTAACGGGATAACAGTGGCCTTACAGGCTTCTAGGTGGGTATTAAAGGGATCTCAGCTGCTCCATAGTTTGTTTCTGTTAAAAGTCAGAAGTACTATTTTACCCTGAACAGCTTCTGTTCACAGGACTGATAGGCTAATGGCTAGGCCAAAAGGCCAGGATGTAGATAAAACTCTTTCTCTAAGCATGCCAACATCAAGTAACGGGTAGGTGGAGGACGAAACACACAACAGTACCTGTGTGGGAGGTCTTGGGGCGGGCGGCTGCAGAACCCCAGGGGTCAGAGGCAGGAGTGGAGGGGTTTGATGCCCACGGGTCGCCACTCTTCACAGACGGGAGAGAGGAAGGAGCGCCCCACGGGTCCGCTGGTACCGCCGGCTTGGGGGCAGAACCTAAGGACAGGTTTGGACTAGAATGATTCACCCGGATATTTCTGACTGGATAGTTTATTTGGGACATTAAGGAGGGACTAGGACTGAACGATTTTTAGGAAAAGATCGAATTGCGATGTTTTTCTAGTAGAAACTGCAATTTTAGTTCAATTCACGATTTTCTTCAAACACTAGCCTGCCAAGCCATCCTGTATAAGAAGTGAAAAGATGGTCTAGATTCTAATCTAGTACAACAAATAATTCACATTAATATTTACTACCCAACCCTCCCATAAAAACAGTTAAAGCTATTAACATTTTCTCCCATTATTACCGTATTTTCCAGACTTTAAGTCGCACTTTTTTTTCGCAGTCTGGCTGGTCCTGCGACTTATACTCCGGAGTGACTTATATACCAAATTATGTATACCGCGCTGCTGCGGACCGGCTCCAGACCAGGAATAAGCTCCTCTGCCCCGCCATCACCTGCAGGAGACCGTGGCGCGCTGCTGTGCCCTGGTTGTTTATTCTGTTACTGTTACCGGTAGTTGTCTTGCGATGTGAAATGCTTGGTCTCAGATTTTGTAAGAAAAATAATAAAATTTCCCCCCAAAATGCGACTTATAGTCCAGTGCGACTTATATATGTTTTTTTCTACTTCATTGTACATTTTATGGCTGATGCGACTTATACTCTGGAAAATACAGTATATTTGTTTATGTTTATGTATTTAGCAGACGCTTTTGTCCAAAGCGACTTACAAGTGATAATCGGCATGTTGCCCTTGAGGCTAACAACAACAATAACAACAACAGGAAAAACCACCAATTTCCAGTCAGTGTAGGTGACAGCGAGGCAACATGATGAATCATGGAGAGGAGGGAACAAGGAGTGGGCAGTAGAGAGCGGGACGGGTGCAGGGAGGGTGCTAGTTTGGAAGATGCTCTCTGAAGAGCAGGGTCTTCAGGAGTTTCTTGAAAGTCGAAAAAGAAGCCGCTGTTCTGGTAGTGTTTGGTAGGTCATTCCACATTTGTGGAACGATGCATGAGAAGAGTCTGGATTGTCCTGAGCGTGGTGCAGGCACTGCTAGCCGACGATCCTGTGATGACCGGAGCGGCCGGGCCGAGACGTAAGCCTTTGCAAGAGGATTCAGGTAGATGGGAGCCGTACCATCTCGGACTTTGTATGCTAGTGGTAGCAATTTGAATTTGATGCGTGCTGCTAGCGGTAGCCAATGGAGCTCAATGAACAGAGGGGTGACGTGTGCTCTTTTGGGCTGATTGAAGCAACATGATCTTTAAAGGTCAGGTGTTCATCAATCACAACACCCAGATTTCGAACTGCCTTTGAAGGAGCCAAAGATAAGAAGTCATTTTGGATTGAGATATTGTGCTGTATGGATGGTTTTGCTGGGATGACAAGCAGTTCAGTTTTGAGTTGGAAATGGTGGGATGTCATCCATTTTGATAAGTCAGAGAGACAGTTTGATATTCATGCAGAGACAGTGTGGTCGTCCGGTGGAAATGACAGATAGAGCTGGGTGTCGTCTGCATAGCAGTGGTAGGAGAAACCATGTGATCGAATGATCTCACCCAGTGAGGTGGTGTATATGGCAAAGACAAGAGGTCCTTGTGGCAAGATGGTGCACGGTAGAGGATTGTCCAAGCCAAGATACACTGAATTATCATCCTGTGAGGTACGATTCAAACCAGGCGTGTGCTTTCTCTGTGATGCCCATGCTAGAGAGTGTGGACAAAAGGAAGCCATGGTTGACAGTGTCGAATGCAGCCAATAAGTCGAGCAGGATAAGCACTGAGGATTTGGCGGTCGCTCTAGCTTCTTTTAAGGATTCCGTCACTGCTAACAGAGCAGTTTCAGTGGAGTGGCCCTTTTTGAACCCAGATTGGTAAGGGTCAAGCAGACAGTTTTGTGAGAGGTATTCTGTGATCTGCTTGAAAGCCACCCTTTCAATGATTTGGGACAGAAAAGGGAGGAGAGAGATAGGTTGGTAGTTCTCCACGATTCTGAGGAAGAGATGTTTTTTTTTAGCAGCGGTTTAACCTGAGCATGCTTGAGAGAGGTGGGAAATGTATCGGATGTCAGTGAAGCGTTGATCACATGTGTGACTGCTGCGGCTACTGTAGGAGCAATAGCTTGGAGCAGCTTAGTCGGAATGGCGTCGAGTGGGCATGTAGTAGGGCGGCTGCACGTGAGAAGCTTGGACACACAGTTCTCAGTGAGAGGGGAAAAAGGAAAATGAAGCAGTAGGGCTTGAGATGGTTGGGCTAGAAGGAGTTTGTGGTAGCGAATGTTCAGGAGTAGCCAGTTGAGTAAACTGTTTGCTTATAGCTGCCACTTTGTCAGTGAAGAATGAGGCAAAGGTGTCAGCTGATAGATTGTTGGTAGGAGGTGGAGACGGAGGGTTGAGCAGAGTTTTGAATGTCGAAAATAGTTTCTGAGAGTCAGTAGAGCTGAGAATTTTGTATGTATTTATATATATTTTTTATGTGCTTGTGAAGTAACTACTGATTTTTTTCTGGAGAGGTGCTTTATAAAAAACATGTTCTTGTTCTACTCCAAAAATGCAAGTAGTTCATCAGAAGGTAGAAACAGCTTTCAGATGTATTAAATAACTAAATATCCATTTTCCCTGCATCACCAAGCAGTTATGATGTCTAGCTTATGCTGCGGGCAGCTCCCTGAGACTCGCGGATTTAAAGAGACACGTTAGCTTGTTTGAACTAACGTGTGCCATCAGAAACATTCAAACCATTTTTAATAGAGAAGTTGAGCTTTCAAGTCAACCAAAGTGTGCGACTCTGCTGGTGAAGCATAAACCAAGCTTTTTACATCAGCCTGAACCTGCTCTGATGTAGGAGGAGTCTCTCTCTCTCCCTCGCTCACCTACGGTCCCATTATTATCGGCTCTAGCGGCTCTGTGTGTGGAGAAATGAAACCGGCACAATAACCTAAGTGTGCTGCGCTGTCAGCTGTGGAGTTGGGCTCGGCTCCAGCGGGTACGCCGCACCCCCCTCCCCCGCGCTGGTTGTTGCCGCCGCCGTAACACAGGAGGAAACCCCAGATGTAAAAAAAAAAAAAAAAAAAAAAGTTGACAACAGATCCTGGATCAGCCAGAACTGCAAAAAAATAAAAAATAAAATAAACGCAGCTTTGACGGTCACGTGATCGTGCGGTTTGAAGCCACAATTTCAATCCAAAAACGATCGGTCATTTCAGCCCTAGGAGACTTAAAAAAAAAACATCACAAAAGTTCTGGAGGATCATCCAATCTTGTTGAAAACTGGTGTTTATTTCGTTTTCCTCATCCAACCCCCATAAATCCCTGTGTGTCCTCCTGCAGCACTCCCGAGTGAACACAGGCAAGACAAAAAAGTCTGACGTGTTGTGTAAAAACAGCTATTTTTAGCCTATTTTTTAGGTCTGACGTGTTGCTACCAGACGTACAGTGTGAGCAGTCAGGTTGCATCCGAGAACTGGGTCGTACAGTGTGAGCACATGACTCGTGAGATCTGCCCTGCGAGGAAGTCGTACAGTTTGAGCTGAAGCTGAGTGCTACGAGTGAAAAAGTCGCACAGTATCCGCCCGGCTTTAGCCTACTTCATGTTGTCAGACAGGTTCTATTGGAGTGATTGAGGTCTAGGCGGGGTTAGTAGAACCTAACTCAGCTTTACCCCCATCACAGATAAAATCATTCAGCTTTTACTCAGGTAAGCTTTCACTTTTAAAAACAACATTTATGTGGCAAAACCACAAAAACAAACATTACTTTTATACAGTCATGCGTGACTATACTGACTGGATAACTAATGCGACCACTCCAACATGAAGCCAAAATGGTCCATGTCACATTCCTGCCCACAAGCCCGTCTAAAGCCCGCATCACACCCACTTTTATCTCCCCAAGCCTCCCTTCCTGCATCACAAACCCTCCACACTCCTTTACTTCCTCCTAACCCCTCCTCCCTGCTGAGCCAGTGGAGCAGCATTCCAATTAAACAAAGAGTCACAGTCCTGCTGGCTGCAGGTGGAGACATGCCACACACACACACACACACACACACACACACACACACACACACACACACACACACACACACACACACACACACACACACACACACACACACACACACACACACACACACACACACACACATACACACACACACACACTCTTGTATTTGTACCCATGTTAGGACTTTGCATTGACTTCCATTCATTTTAGTGAGTCCACTATGCCCCCTAACCAGTGTATTCCTAAAATTATCTGTAACAAAAACTCAATTCACATCTTATCTGTAAACCTCACCCCTAGGGAGTACTCCGTATTAGGACCGGGTTTTGGTCCTAACAAGGACCATCGGTCCTAAGAAGGTTAGTAAATATCCCAAATCCGGTCTTCACAAATACAAGCACACACACACACACACACACACACCTTTAGCGGTGAAGAGTGTGCATGTGTAACAGCATACCGTAAGGCTGCCATGGATCTGCTGATGCAGCCGCAGCTCCGGCTCCAGCCCCGCCCCTGGCTCCTCCCCCCACGCCCCATGGGTCGGCTCTGGCACTTGGCTCAGGAACATCCATCAGATCCATCAAAGATGACTGTGGCTACAAAGACAGATGTTGTGTTTGTTAAACAATAAAACAAAGATGAGCTCCCAGAGCAGCATCAGGGTCAGACGGGAACAATCGTAACTGTATCAGGAGTGCAGAATTCTACCTCTTTCTTCTTCCTGGGGAGTTTTCCTGAGCCAGGACCTTCTTTCTTACTCTCCTCCAAAGCCATCTGTAGTCTCAGGTCGTCACCCCTGCGTAGGCGCTCCTCCTAAACACACACACACACACACACACACACACACACACACACACACACACACACACACACACACACACACACACACACACACAAAGTGAAACTTGCTGCTGTGCACATTTTATGCATAACTTATCTTTTAGATGAGGCCAAAAACAGAAACTGCATTGACTCTTCTTTACTAGAGAACCCTCCGTGATACAGCACTGATCCGTGTCAGGTTGGAACTTGTGTTTGTGACTACCTGCTCTGCAGCTTCTCTGCTCATGGCCAGGGCAAGCTGTAGCTGGAGTTCCTCTTCTCCGCTGGTCTGAGGTCTGGCCTGCTCCAGCTCTGAGCCCGGGTTGGGAGACGTGGCTGGAAACACATTCAGATTGAGTGTTTACGTCACAACAACTCATCAAGTCAGGAAATGCGTTGCGTTTATTTCTCACACCAGGAACGTCGCAGTATGCCTCGTCAGAATAAACGAGCGTCACTAGATGGTTTTTAATCCTTATTAGGTTGAATACTTTCAATGAACGCATATTTCAAGATGATTTTGGTTACACATTTATGTCAGCAGGTGGCAGAAACGTGTCATTCAGTGGTGTTTCTGATTATTAATTTTAGTCACAGTATAATCAAAACATAAACATCAATACATAGAAATATCGTTATATTTTGTGTTATGATGCTGAATCGATATTTAAAAACAGAGTATCCACTTTATATTGAGAATTCCTGAATTTTTTTTGCGCGGTGCAGTTCAAACTCCGACAGCTAGGTGGCGGAAGTTTTTATCGCCGTCATTCTGCGGGAACAACAAGATCTCGTGATAACAACAGATGTGTCTTAGAGGCGTCGGGCCTGAGTTTTCCAATAATATCTTAAAATTGCAAATATCATCTGACTTTTAGAATTGCGATATATTGTATTGTCTCGACCAGATTCGTGATAAATATCGTATCGCCAGATTATTGCCAATAAGTGCACCAATGACACGGTGTCGACAAATGTGAGGGTTTTTTTCTTGTTTGTTTTTGTGAAGCGCCATTTTTTCTTATTTCTTTCACTCCTAGAAGGGGTTCACGCCGTTTTTTCTTATTTCTTTCACTCCTAGAAGGGGTTCATGTGTTTGTTATTTGGTGGGTAAGACAAAAAATAATAAATCAAGCTTGACAAAATAATAATTTAGAATTATACATTTTTAATGTTGGTTTCGCTTTATTTGAGAATGTCAAGAGATATACCTGAAATGTGTATAAATCCTCCACTCTTCTGGATTCTGGGGGATGTCATGATGGTTCAGACCTGTGATCAGGTTCAATGGACTAATTGGATTGGGCCCAAGCCCCCACAATGCGGCTCAAAAATTGAGGCCAACCCGGAAGTACCAAAAGTTGCAGTTCCACCCTCATCCGCTGGGGGCTGGTATCAGAAGCGAACAAATCCTCACTGACTCCCATGTTAAAAATACCAATTTCACAGCAGAAATAAACATGTTTACAGCCTGGTACCAGAACATGTTTTTGGTTTCAATTATCTAGTTTACACTCATGACAACTCTGAGGGGGGCGAATTTTTTTCTCACTCTTCTGTTTAAGTGTATTAAAAGCCTAAAATTCTGTATATTTATGTGTTTTAGGTCACTGCCTCTCTTGCACTAGCTGAGCTTAGATTTTAACATGTACTGTTAGTGAAATTTAAATGTAATAGGGTAAAACCCAGTGCATTTAACATAATGCTGCACTTTAGAAAATGGGTTGAAATATAACATGTTGGTGGAGCTGGGTTCTGACTATCAACTTGTGGAGCTCTCGGGAGATTGATGTTTTCCACCCGTTTCTCCCCTCCCCGCGGCTCGGCGCGTCTCTGTCTGCTGCGCGGGCTGCCGGCTTGTGGAGCTCTCGGAGACCTCTGTGTTCCACCCGGTTTTACCCAGCGGTCAGCCCGGCGTATCTCTGACTCAGAAGCTCTGGTGTTGTGCACAGTTAACTCCGGTTGTAGCTAGGTTGCTACCTCCGTTAACTTAGCTCCCACCTCCGCGTTAGCTTTGGGTTAGCTTCAGGTTAGCTTGTAGCTAGTTCGACCGGGTGTCGCCATTTGTTCCCAGCCTTATGGGCTCGACACACGGGAGGCGACATCGCCTCTCCTCCATTCATTTTCAATGATACAAGCGAAACGCGAAAAACGTGCATGTGAAATTTTGCGCTCGTGCACGTGTCATGCACAGGCGACCCGCGACGCAATCCCACAAAGTTGAAACATTTTCAACTTTTCATCGCTGTCGCTCGGACGAGGACCAATCAACGGAGGTTTCATTCACTGACCAATGAGCGGACAGGATGCTCCGTACACCTCCAAGCAAACATGGAGGAGAAGTTGATTATTATTATGTTTTATGTAGTAAAATCAGAAGTAAGATTTCACATAACTCTAACAGCACCTTGTGAAACATCATATCTACCACTTTATTAACTCTGAACCGCTTAAATAACCTTCATTCCCTCCAACCTGACACAGCCAAACAAAACAACGGAAGTTACGATTTCGCCTTGGAACAGAACGCATAGACGGCTTTGCCGCTGGCGCGGATCGCCTCCCGTGTGTCAGGTAATAAAAGCGACGGTGACAAATTTCGCTGATCGCTGTCGTTTGTCGCCTCCCGTGTGTCGAGCCCATTACAGCCACAGCCTCAGCTCCACCTCTCTTCCCTTTTGTGGAATTGTCTGGGCTTGAGGGAACCTGTGACACGGTCAAAATGGCGGTGGTGGCCACCTCCCATTTAGCTTCAAAAACGTGTTATTGGAGCCTATGGAAATGAATTGTCCAGTATATATGTCGATGATTGGGCCAGACCACAAGACAACAACACACACTGCACATGGCCCGCGTGCGCGCGCGCACACACACGGCCAGGGGAGACGTCAGCAGGAGCACAAACATTCAAGCAGTCAACTCTGTGTTCTTTGAATTATTTATAGGGTTTTTCCACCAAAGAGCTCCCAGTTATAAACCAGTTTCTAAAAAAAGGAAAACTGTTAAGAACCAGTTTGGTTTTCCAGAACCAAAGAGCCAACTCAGAGCTGCATCATCAATTAAAACCTCTCTTCCGTGATGTTTCTCTCACGATCTCCAAAGGCTCCACTCAACCTTTTAACCTTCACAACTTCAACTTCAGTCACTGTGGTTTTTGTCCTCTTGCACTTTTTGAGTGAAACAAAAAAATAAATAAAAACTTAATAAAAAATTAAATAAATTAAAGCTGCAAGCAGCGTCGTTCGGCCCTCACAGCCCCGCGCCGCTCCGGCCTGGCCAGCAGCCCAGGGCACGTCAGCGGAACAGAAACGTTGACCATCCCGGCACCAGAAACCGCTAACGGTCACCTCGTCCACACCTCACCCTGACTCAGCATCCCCTCTGAGCCCACCATTATATTACACGTCTCACCACTAGGGCATACTCTATCTTTACCACACTGGTGATGTGATGACAGTGACCAACTTTAATGCTATTCTGACCATGTTTTGTAAAGTTATCGAAGGTTAAAGTTATCTAGGGGGCGCTGTGACCAACTACAGAAAAGTCCCATTGAGGTCAGCTTTGGTTGACAAAGATGGTTTTCTGTGATTTTGGCATCAATCGGACGTTGTGTGTGTTATCTAAAGCCAGTGTGTTTAAAGTGTTTATTCTGTGTGAACACAAAGATATTTTATTTAAAATGGTGTTTATAAATCTAATTAAAAACAATCAGCTTAAAATATTTTTTCAAGCCTCTTGATGTTCTAAAACAAAGCTATGAATATATTGTGGAGTTATAAAAAAAAGAAAGAAACTAATAAAGTGGTCCTCTCGAATTTGTCTAAAAACATCCACCAATAACACGGCTCGGACAGAAAGCAACTATTAGACCATCTGGTTGTCAGTCTTGCTAAAATGCTACACTTCCCTCGGTCCTCCATTCTTTACGCCAGGGCTATTCAATTCCAGGGCTTGGTGGCCGGTATCCAGCATGTTTTAGTTTTAACTGTTTCAACAGACCTGATTTCAATCAGCAGGAGATTAACAGGCTTCTGTAGAGCCTGATGAGCACTGCACAGGGACTTTAGTCTGGCAATGATGGATACCGGCCTTCGAGGCCCAGAATTGAATAGCCCTGCTTAACGCACTTGCATACTTAGCAACACAACACAGGTGTGAGAGGTTCATCACTCGACATATCAGAGAAGGAGAAACAGCTAGCTACTACCACTTCAACTTTAGGACAAACCACCTGAGTCCCAACCCCATTTAGAAGTCACAAACAACAAGAAACATTTGGACCAAGAAAACGGTGACTCTTGTTTAGCGCTCTCTCATTTCCTCTGGCAATGCGGGTTTCTGGTTCTGGTGGACGCAAAATCAGTGAAGATACCCTGGGGGGTTGCGTGACAATAATTGGGGTCAAAAGCTAGCTTGTTTGCTAATTCTTTAAAGAAGCTTTATCAAGCTTCCGTCTTGGGTTAATAAATGATACATGCTAGCTCTTAACTAGCATGTTAGTAGAGAGTTATCTTAATTGATAAGGACTAACAATATCTCTCTGATGACATTGTTAGCATTGCTTTGACACTCTGCTAACTTTGGCTAGTAAAGAGCTAGCATGTATCTTTATTTAGCAAGCCAAAACAGAAGTTTGAGTACTCACCTTCATAATGAATGTAGGTAGGGCTGCAGCTATCGAATATTTTTGTAATCGAGTACTCTATCGAATATTTTTTTCGATTAATCGAGTACTCTAATAAATTACCCTTTTGTATTTGTAAACCATTATATCAAATAGCATGTTAGAATTATGAAAGACCTGTTAAAATGAGCAAGCAATTGCCAGTTATTCTTCAAGTTTTATTCAAAATTAGTTTGCAAAACTTCAGCACTTCAACTTTACTTCACAGTAAACAAATGGCTGTGCAAAAAATAAGTAAACAACCTGAGCCGATTTTCCCCTCGTGCGAGAATCTGCTAGCCTGCAAGCCAGACAAAAACTAGGAGGATAACTGTTGAAGTAGCGCTGCGAGCGGCTGCGGCCCAAACAGAACCAGAACCGCTCACGGCGCATGCGCAAACAGCTCGCCGGCTGTTTCCCTATTAACACACGTCCGTTTTAATTTCAACACTTTTTTTCTCACACAATAACAAGGATTGTCGAGAAAACATGTTTGCCGTGGTTTTGTCAAATTATACTGATCAAAAAACATTTATTTACTTTCTTTCGTTTTCCTCCGCCACTCATAAATACCCGTGTCCTCCTGCAGAAACCCCGAGGGACAACAAATATCAATAACAACACAATAAAAAGTCCGACGTGTTGTGTATAAACTGCTATTTTTAGCACATTTTAAGTCGGACGTGTTGCTACCAGACGTACGGTGTGAGCTGAAACTGAGTGCTACAAACGAAAAAGTCGCACAGTGTCCGCAGAATATATAGAAATACAGGCTAAAATGCATTATCTTGTAGAGGCTCCGAGTCCGCTTGCAGAAGTGACATTTACAGGTGCTGCAGCACGGAGGATGTGGTGTTGTGGTAGGCTTAATCCATTTTACAGTATTTACACTGGACTACGTTTTCCGCCTAACGACGTGAAAAATGGTCCCACATCTTGACATTTTCTGTCTTTTTCGCACTCCACCGGGGTCCACGTTCTCCGCCATGGCTTAAGTGAAAGTTAAGTTACATTCGCTACTCGCGTGTGCAGTCCAGTGGGCATGTGCGTCACTTATTTCAGTCCGGGTGAAACATGACCACGGGCGACTGCAAAGCCACGAATTAATTAAATATGAATTAAACGAATCCTCGAGGCAGAGAATTTGACTCGAGGATTTTTTGTACTCGAATTATTCGAGGTACTCGAGGAATCGTTTCAGCCCTAAATGTAGGTGAACACACACTATTTAAAATTTTTGTCTTTATTTGAATGTGGTGTCCTAAATAAGGTCTGGATTATCCCATGACCAAGAACAATCCCATCAGGAACTTCCGACAGTACACGCAACAAGCACTTAAAAAAAAACGCAACAGAGGTACTACAACCCCACAATGATTTAGCTAGCTAAAAAGTCAGGAAGAGTCAAACCAGGGGTGCATGGCATAAACCTTATTAGCTAGCTTTAAAGTTTAGTATTTAATCTTAAACGGTTCTCACAACATTTTCATTGGTTGTTGGTCTTTCCAGTTCTTTACACTGGAACCAGAGTTCTTAGCAGTGCGGAGCCGAGTTAGCTTAGCTCTACCTAAGTTTAATACCTTTAACACCAAGGCATCTGCCCATCATAAAAGTTCCTGTGCCCTTTGTCTTCATACCATTACTGTGTCAATAGTTTTATGTAAATGTTGTGGGTGTGTTGAAGCATTTAATCTGTGAACCTGTTTTGCTTTTGTTTTTTAGTTTCTATGTGATGATTCATATCTGAAGGTGTATTATCTTTAATAATTGATATTTGTAGAGAAAAGCTGAGTCTGCCAGGATGGGAGTAGCAACAGCTCTCTGACACTTAAAATAGAAATCTGGAGTTTCCCCCTTTTCAGGAAGTTAAATATGATTTTTTTTTATCTATAAAAGTTAAAATCTTATCCTATTCTGTGATATAATATAGGCAATATATTACTTTCTTCCTGCGATGGACTGGCAACTTGTCCAGGGTGTACCCTGCCTGTTTGCCCTGTTGGCTGGAGAAAGATAGATACAGTCTCCCTGGGGTCCCTGTGCTCTGGGGCAGCTTCTGGATCTCTGGGACTTGGAGCTCCCTCCATCTCCTTCACATCTTTGGGGGGCAGATCTATGGCCCCTCACACTCTCTATTGGACGCTCCTATAGAGAAACCTTACATTTAAAAGCGCGTGTACACACACAGATGCTCACATGGTGCTCTCATAAGTATGGACTTGGGCATTTTCAACACGTCTTAAGGCAGTGGTTGGCACTAAATGAACTGTCTTAAGGCTGTGGTTGCCACTAAATGCATTGTGAGTTATTATCGTGTGATTGTTGAGTAAAACAATGTTGATTTCATATCTCCTCATCAGGTTGACGCAGTGATAGCTTGCTCTAATTGTATTGTTGTTTTTCTCTTTCTGCAGGTCTAGAAGCAGACTTGTTCATCATTGATTGTTTATTTTTGTGATGTTTATTTTCTGTTTGCTTCACAGCCAGACAGGACATGGGGGGGGGGGGGGGGGTATTTGCTCTTATAAACAGAAGAAAAGAATATTTTGTGATACAGGTTTTAGACCAAATGGCCCATCCCCACCAAATATATGCTGTTTTTACGAAGCTCCCTCCTGTCCTGCATGTTTCCCATGTCTCTGCTTCAGCCCACCTGATTTATATTTGCTTTGCCTTTTCAGGGTGACATCAAGTGCTGCAGAAACCTGTTTATCACTCTTTCATTTAGGTCAGCTGTGAGGCAGCTGGGACACACCTAAAACCTGTAGGACAGGGCGGTGCTGAGGACCAGGGTTAAGAAACACTACATGATGCTCTACTACTGAAAGGCATGAAGCCTTGTTTACATAGCCTGGCATAATAAATATATTATTTAGTCTGGCAATGCTCCATTGATGGTTCTCTGTCGTGGGGCGGGTTCTACCATTGTTTTTCAAACGATCGCTGCATGCTATCGGACAATGAACAATGTGACATACTCATACTTGTGATGTAGGTAAACAGCGGTCCCCTGTTCAAGAAGGGAAAATACATCCTTTTTTCTAAAAAAAAAAAAAAGACCTTAAATACATCTATCTGCTGCTGATTCTAACAAAGCCCAAGTCCAAATAGTCCAAAATTGATGTAAAAGCTGTTTTAAACAAGCTGCCGCCATCTTGTTCCACTCTGGTGCTTCATCCCGCCCACCAGACAAATAGAGGGCCCTGATTGGTCCACAGTGGTGGGCCAATCACAGTGCTCTATAGGATTGAAACCCCTATAGAGCTGTGATTGGCCAGCCAGAATGCTGCTAGGGGCTGCGGAGGTTCCAATGGAGCGTTCCTAGACCAAACTTTGCAAAGCAAGAATTTGGTCTAGTTCACTAGGCTACTGTTTACAGCGAATGCATAATGAATGTGGTCCAGTATCACACTGATCAAGAGTTTAATCAGAGCATTTACACTGACTGTGGTGCAGACTCGGAGCCCCAGAAAGTGCTGGATGTTGCATTAGGATTGCTATAAAGGTAAAGAATTCACCTGAACCAGACCGGAAGTGAGACATAGTTCTTCGTTGGGGAGTTTCGTGACACGATTTTCATTCAATAAATCAGTTGCACGTTTGCCTGAGGGGGTACTCAAGGTGAGAAAATGGCTCAGAAGAAAAAGTCTTACATCACAGACTTGCGTAACATCTGCCTGCCAGCACCAGGCTTTGTATCAGGGATGAAAGAAAATATTGATTTGGCAATATATCGTGATATACTATGTTATATTGATATTCAAAAGCAGTGTATCTAATTTTTGGAAGAATTTACATGCAAATATTAGTGTATTTTCTTTTTTCTTTTGGTGCAATTCAAACGCCGACCACTAATCGGCAGCAGTGTGCAGTGGGTTTTGTTTCCATCATTGAACTGTAAATCCCTCTGTTATGGTTCAGATACCTCATGTTAAACATGTTAAGTATCAGTTTGGACTGTTTATTGAATATTCCTACAATAAATTCAGTCTAAACACTTTCTAATAACGTCTGACTGAATGTATTGCAATATACCGTGATACGCTGTATCGTCTTCCCTGTATCGTGATACGTATCATATCGCCAAAATTTCACCAATACACATCCCTACTTTGTATACAAACATAAATGAGTGACTGTGAATCTTTTCAGTCATGGGACCATAAAATCTGACCTTTTCTAATGTTTTAATAATTAAAATATCTTCTGTGAGATGAAAACTGCTTTTAGCCTAATGCTACGTTAGCAATCGGCAATGACAGCAAATGGTCAAACAATCAGACACAATCCATACAACTTCATAAATAATTTACATTCTGCTTCCATCCTCTAGTCCTGATCAGGCTTCTTGTTTCTCATCCTTCCTCCTCGTATGTTCAGCCAAAGTTTCCTTGACTCTTTCTTTCTGCTTCTTGTTTTTCCTAGTCCAGCCTCAGCTCTCAGCCTCTCCATCTGTGTTTGTTCACAGGGAACTTTAAGAAATGGATTCAGAATGCTGTACCTTATAAAATGCTCTCTTCCTAGTAACAAATTAGTAGAAATCACACACCAACAGCTTTTTTTTCTAACAACAAGAACACTTAGGATCTTAAATTGGACTAACTGGCACAAATAAACCTCTCTGCCAAATACAACACAAAAGCTTGCCGCCGCCACTGTGGGAATAAACCATATATGGATACATTCTTGTCACAGATTTTTATCCTGAACCCAAACTCCATGAATACAGTTTGATTCTGACTTTTACACAGTAAAGCAGCCTGCTGACGGCGTCGGTCATCTCCTGTAGATTTATGATGAGTTAACAACACATCTACACTAGGGCTGCACGATATTAGGAAAACCTGCGATATTCGATAACAGTGCTTAATATTGTGATATCGATGTTACTTGCGATAAATGAACAAATACTAAAGTATGCAGTGTTGATGTCGTCTGGCGTGTGACGTCTGCTCTGGGTTCAAAGCAAACAAAAACTAATGCATGAATTCCATTACAACATAACATTTTATTGAAAAAAATATGCAGCTGCACCTGCTACTGTAAGTAGCAGGTGCTGTTTGTATGTTGCAAAACAACAAACTGCATGCATGCAGTTCCTCAGTGACTTTAAAACATCACCTCCACCATAAAAACTTTTTCTGATGCTCCAAATACAGAAAAACATCCCTTACCAGGGTTTTTTGAATAAATAAAAAAATCTGAAAATAAGTTTAAATGTTAAATAATAGTTAGCATCACTTAAATGCAACAGCAAATTCTCTCATTGCTACTGAACATTTTCTCCACTTATGTGGTTATGATATAAGGCTGTTGCTGTAATTGGGAAGTGATCTGAGCTGGGCCAAACTAGGAGAATATTAAGATTTTCTGAGGGAAAGAGAAAAACAATTGTCTACCTTTCAGAAGAGGAACTGGCAAAAAAATACTACATGGAAAATATGTGAAAACGTTTGTTTTTAACCCCAAATTGAACAAGTTTACCTAGATCTTAAAAAGCAGCTCAGATGATGAAACTGCAACTATGATTCTGATAACAAGCTAACAAATTGAACCAGCTCCTCTTAAGATAACCGGCTAGCAGAGCTTCTGACTGACAGTTTATGTGCAGCAGCAAATCAACTATCCTGATTAACAAGGTTATAAAAGCTCATAAAGGAAAAATCACTTTGATGAGTGGGGGAACTTTTTTAGGCCCAGCAGGGTGGGACTGGGAGGAGAGTGCTGTAGCCTTTTAGCTGCGAGCTAACCGGAGCCTGGGGCTAACGTAACCACCCGGTGGAACACTAGCGACATGAAGGTGGGTGGGTTGGTTCACCGGCACGTGTCGGAGTCAGCCCGGTTATTATCAGCTGCTTAACGACACCGAGCGGACTCACATTCACGTTTGAAAGCAGCGCTGATTCCAGAAACCTCAGCACAAAGTGCGTTCGTTAATCTGAGCCAGCATGACAAACAAGGGAAGCGAGCGGCAGCGGAAAGCAGGGCTGGAGCAGAGATAGTGGAATTTTGGGGTAAGGGTCTATGTAGGGGGCGGGCGTATTACGTGAAAGGACCCATCTGATTGGCCGCATATCAGAAGGGCTGCATTTGATGGGTCAAATAATACTTCCGCGTAAAAAACAGAGCTGGTTTACAAAAAGCTGATGTACGACACGGATGGAAATGTTTGAACCAAACATTTATCGCCGTTTTTGACGTGCTTTGCGATGGGCCTATCGCATGTCCTGTTATCACGATGACGATAATTTTTCGATATATTGTGCAGCCCTAGTTGTCACTGTAAACGGTGTAGCGGTGAACCCCGGTAAAAAAGTTGACAATAAAATAACCGTCTTGTTTTTTTTAAAAACTATATTATTTCGGTGGATTACCGTGGCTGCGGTGTAGGCGCGGTGACCCTTACCAGCCACCGTATCATCTGCTGAAGTTGCCGGCGGTACATGCACACTTTGTTGTTTACGGCCAAAACTTTCTTGAAGCTAATGGCCAAAGGAGGAGACGTCAGCGCTCAGGACATTTATTATCCCTCAAAGAAGACAAAGTCGGAAGTACGGGCATTTTTTGGATATTTGAAGAATGCCGAGGGACAGTTGATAGAAGACGGCTATCCTGTTTGCAGCACGTGCAGGAAAGTGTCTGTGAAAGGCAGCAATGCTTCAAATCTCATGACACATCTGCGTGACCATCACCCACAACTCTACAGTCAACGCAAGGCAAGTTAACGTTAGCGTTTTAGCTAAAATGCCTGTTCCAAGGATTTGGGTTGAGGGAGAATGCAACAAGTCGCTACATAAAGCAGCCGCAGCGCCGCTACCTGCATGTAAACCGTGTCGCGGACACCCCCATATTGAAATGACGCTATGCATTACGGGGCTCCCAGGGGCAGATAAGAGTTGGTCTCTCTCCGAGAATAATTATGACTTTAACAATGATTACTGCCTGATGACATTTTCCCACATCTGCAAAGCTCACTGGAAGGACACAAACCGAGGACAAAATTTTCCTGATATAGGGTTTATTACTCAAGTAAGGGTAAAAAAGTATTTGATTAGAAGGCTACTTCAGTACTGAGTATCATCTGATCTAATATTTTTAAAATGATGTCATCAGACAAAAAATAAGAAGTTATGGGCAAACATTGGTATTTTAAAGACTAAAGGGGAAAAATGTAAACAAACAAACAACATAATCATAAAATAACAAATTTTAGGCAAAATGTAGACACAAACTGAGGACAATATTTTCCTGATATACAGGGTTTATTTTGAAAATGTAACACGTTTAAAAAAATACCGTGATAATACCGAAAACCGTGATAATTTTGGTCACAATAACTGTGACATTAAATTTTCACACCGTGACAACCCTAATGTACACCGATAAAGACTTTAGCCGATGCAGAAGGGAAGGTTTTTAATTTTTAACACTAAAAGTGAACTCTGCTGTATTTATAGTTCAGGTTTTATCTGAGAAAGTACCTTCATCTTCAATGCCACAAATACAAACCTTTCCCTTTTGGACTCATATACATAAACAGGAACATTATCTTACTGAGGTAAAATTAGGAAAAAAGTGCTCTTTATCATTTTAGTTAAGTTTTTGGATTAAGCTCCCGAGATGCCCCAAAGTGACCCCTGGTGCTTGGAATCAACCTCCCCGAGTCTCAGGAGAAATGAGTGAAAGGAGGAGCAGATTCCTGTGTGTGGATGAAAGATGATTGGTGGGGATGGAGAGGGGGGGCTCCTTCCTCTTCAGTGTGTGTGTGTGTGTGTGTGTGTGTGTGTGTGTGTGTGTGTGTGTGTGTGTGTGTGTGTGTGTGTGTGTGTGTGTGTGTGTGTGTGAGAGAGAGAGAGAGAGAGAGAGAAAGAGAGAAAGAGAGAGAGAGAGGAAAGGAGCCCAGGAATGCAGCCCTTTAGTGCAGGGCTGCAGAGCCAGAACGGCGGGGAGGGTGGGGGGTGGGGGCACGGTCTCAGGGAGTAGGCCGAAGCTGCAGCAACGAAGAGGAAACGGGAAACATAACCGGGTCTTCCACTTGTTTAAACAGATGGGATGAGCGCTGCGTGCTGTAGGAGGGAACTGGGAGGACCGTACTCACAGCCGTGGTAGGAGGCGGGCGAGCCCTCTGATCTGCCATACTCTTCACTGTAGGACGTGGACAGGTTGGGCTGAGACGAGCCTCGGCCAAAACCCACCTGACTGCTCCCCGTGGACACCTGGGCCATGCGCTCTTTAGTCTTCAAAGCCTGAGACCTAACAGGAACAAAAACATTAAGTAAGCAATCATGTTTCCTAGGTTCCGGATGTGCCAAGGCTCTATGACGGCCGGTGTTCAGGGAGTGAAACATAACCAGCTTGTATCTAGGGCTGGGGGTAAACGATTATTTTTAAAACGATTATTCTGACGATTATTTTATCGAATAGTCGACTATTCTAATGACTATTTAGAAAATTAATCTAATGATTATTTTTCTATTGCACAATTAACAAAAACCAGAAAATCTCAAATAAATTCCTCAAAAAAATTGATAAATTCTTACTGTAAGAGAATAAACACTACAGGCCTTCCATTTTGTATAACACTGCATTTATTGTGTTGGTTGGTTATGTTCTGATGACGTGTAGAACTTGGGAGTGCAGGCTGCTGCCTGAGAGGTGGTAGAAGATGGAGTGTCTCCATGCTGCTTTGTTTTGGTCACTTATGTGCGTGAGGCGAGTGGTGTTACGGGTTAAACCAAACTCAGGTGATATTTTACACTAAACCGAAAACCCACAACACTCTAAATGTAATAAAAGGGAGATCTACACCACAAAAAAGATGAACTCTAAACCAAAACGTAACAGCTTATCCCAACGCAAGAAGCTGTTAGCGAAGATGCTAACAGTAGCTTTACCAACGTTAAGTTCAAGTTACCAAGTTTAAATAAACCAAAAACACCCAGCAGCAAACAGACCAGCACGGAGGAGAGACTGCTACCACCAAAACAGCTCTCCTCATGTCTGAAAGAAGCTCCTTTATGAAGGGAGAAGCGCTCCCGGTGATTTTCTACATCTGCGATAGACACGAAGCAGCGCATCTGACCCCGGAAGTTGTTGTCCGTTGCCGGGAGACGAAGGGGCAAAACAGGAAAATAATCTAGTAGTGGACGGACGTTGTTCCGGGTCTTCGGTATTTGGCGGAGATGTTAGTGAAGGCGGAGAAGAGGGCGAACTAGAGGAAAAACGGGCAGATTCCTCCTCTATTTACAAACTCCTGGGGATGCAACAAGTGGGCGCGGTGCGTCGACTTCCGGATCTGACGTCGACAAATTTTTAGAATCGAGCCGTCGACTTCGTCGAGGCTTCGCTACAGCCCTACTTGTATCCATTAAATCAGACAAATCACACAACTTTACAGGCTTTTTAAGTGTTTCCTGGAAGTAATGCAACATTTTGCCAAACATGCTGCACGCTGATTTAGGCCTACGTGGTTTTTAAGTGACTTTCAAATGTTGCACGTAAGGCTGAGCAAATCCCGTTCCATTTGATTCTTTCACCCTTTCCTTTCTTCAACAGAAATGACAAATGACATAATACATTTTAAAAACTTGTGTTTACTTAATTCGTCCCTCCTGGGAGTTGACCCGAATTCAAAGGCAAGCTGAAAAACCTGCTTGTAAAACCAGATACTATCATTAAAGCTATGTTCATGCTTCCTTAGAAACTTTTCTATAATTAAGTGTTAAACTTTGCATTCTGGAGCATCGAAAAGTTTTGACCTGTTTTTTAAAGCAGTTTTATCTTTCAACCACATGGGATGAGATATTTTTACTTCATTCTGTCAAAAGCAAACAGATCTTTTAGGATGTTGGTCAAGCAGCTGACGATGTAGAGTAATAAAAAGTGAATATTCACTGTTTTAGTTTTGTTTTAAACAGTTTTACACATCTTTACTTACATGTACAAGATCATATACCCCACATTAGCAACCCGAAAAACGGACGGATTAAGGATATCCTAACCATGTCTGATACGTCTCAAACAAAAGCTTCTTCGGTCACACGAAGATGGTTGTAAATGAAAATGTTCAAAAGTGTAGGTGGTACGTTGGTTAGCATAGCTGCGTTCCAAGCATTAGCCCGACCCGGGTTCAGTTCTCAGTCAACATGATTTTAAGATGAGAAAAGCTGATTGAGCTAGGGTGCTAATGCTAGCTTTGTTTTGGCACTGAAGCATTCACCAACTTGTTTTAGAAACCAAACTTTACCTAGCTGCATCAATGAATATAACCAGATTGAACCGGGGGCTCCTCCGGTATGGTGAAGGAAAGCTGCTGAGAAGCTAATGGTGTATTCACATCTGGGTAATCTGTGCATTTTCCATGTTCAGCCCACACTTTCATTCAGACCTGCTCTTTGACAATCAGCTTTGCGTGTAGCCGACCCAACACACCACCAACTGGCCAGCTGACGTTCATGCCCACCTACTGGAGTGAGCCTCTTGACTTGCAGATAGAATTTATAACACACATGAAACGCCATCTGTTGGTCTACGTACCCCAGGGGAAGCCTCCGTTTAGATCCAGAATGTTGAGGTCCGTGGACCCTCCTTGGTACCAAAGCCGGTAGAAACAGCAGCGGTGCCGACCAGTCTAGTCTCGGAATGCTCCCACGTCACGACAGGCTATTATTGGCGTCAGCGAGACCCTGAAGGGGTCGTGAGGTTCAGCTTTTATTCTGAAGGAACCGTTGCGGTCAGGTGTAACATGCAACAGATTTGATCCAGCTTGTCGAGCAAGGTTCTTTTGGCTGAAGAGGAAGTTCGGATGGCCTGTTCGAAACTTCTCTAGAACGCTTTGAACTGAAGTAAAGGTGACGTGGAGTAGTTTTTATAATGGTCATATTTTGGTTTACTGGCGAATCAGAATTTGACATGCAAAAGAGTGTTTATACAAACACCGCAGAAAACCACGCCTCGCATCAGACACGAAGGTTCTGAGTTGATCAGACAAAAATAAATTTGTCATGTGACTTTAGCATTACTCTGCGTCATCGCGTGTCTAGTGCAGCTGTCCAAGATTATAATCACTTGAAAATACTACTGATCACAGAATTATAATATCAAGTAATAACGTTGCCATTTCACAGATTGACTGAACATTGGGCTCACATTATAATTGGCAATAACAAACGTTGTTTGATTATGTATTTATCAAGAGAGTTCTCCGTCTTGTCTTGAGCTGTAAAGAGGTGAAGCCATTCAAAGGAGCAGAGGGCATGAAAGGCCTTGGCCAATATCTCTTGTAGATTAGGCCTGTGTCAGAGACTTTGTCTCCACAGATGAGTGGAGCATGACCCTTAGGTCAAAAACAGGACATTTCATGACGCTACACTGCGGATCTTTCCTTTGTTCTAAATGACTTGGACACAACAAGTAGAAGTGCTAAAAGCCTTTCTTCTAAAGAAAGATGTTTACGCTGTTGACAGACTCCATTTTACTACAGCTAAAAAAACTACAGCATCGTGGACGTCACACACAGCGACGCTCAGTTTCTCATAAACAACGACGACGGCGGTGGAGTTAGCTGCGGCTCTTTCTGTTCTAAATGACTTGAATGTCTTTAAAACAACAAGTAGAAGTGCTAAAAGCATTTCTTCTAAAAAAAATGAAAAAAGATGTTTGCGCCATTGCCAGATGCCTTTTTTTTTACTACAGCTAGAAAACTACAGGGTCCTGCGGGGCAGTCAGGATTTCCGTCTTTTTTCTGATTGGTTACTTTTGAGCTGCCTGGTCGAGTCCCTCATGCGCCTCTCTGCCTGTGAGTTACCAGACTCTTTCTCTGTGCAGAATTAAACAGAGGACGAGTCTGGTAGAACAGGCTAATAAAACAGCACAACCTCCAGATATGGTCTAGTGGGAAAATGATGACGCTACCCATTTTAAACTTTGCTAGGGTAGTCAATTCATCCGATAACTGCTTCATTCCTGGTCTGTAGTGTCAACAAAGTATGGCATAATTAATTTCTCAATCTAAGATGATCTTAGTTTGAAACTCTGGACTACATTTTGCTCTACAAAAACACGTTTTCCTGAAAGACCTAAACAATTATCCATGTACTTGTTACTCTGTTAATGTGTGGCTAGCGATGTAGACTTTCCCAGCAACACTCAGAAGTCATTACTGCTGGCACCTAGTCATGAACCAGCCTACATAGGAGCTGGTTGGACTCTTTGTCCTGAGCAATCCAGGCCACATTTGGGTCCAAACTTTACACAGGGGTGGACCTTTAAAGTGCCCGAGCGCCAATGGTGCTAAATTTTCTCGTCAGGTGGTAAATAATTGACGACTTACCGCCCGGGTGGCGCCCAAGCTTTGTTCATCATTTACACACCGGATTTCACCTCCCCCTGTGGCCGCGCGTAGTAGTGTTGGAATACATCATGGCGGCGCCCTGTAGGAAGCTGCCGTTTTCGATTCCATTGCGCACGGCACTGCGCAGGTTCACGTGACTAGAGGCGAGTTCACTACAAAAGACGGAGTGGAACCACGCTAGAAACACACAAACATGCAGAAAGATGGCACCACCACAGGGATGGGATTTCTTGATGAAACCTCTGGCAAAACGGTTTAAA
This sequence comes from Nothobranchius furzeri, assembly GCF_043380555.1. Classification (NCBI taxonomy): domain Eukaryota; kingdom Metazoa; phylum Chordata; class Actinopteri; order Cyprinodontiformes; family Nothobranchiidae; genus Nothobranchius; species Nothobranchius furzeri. The sequence goes on from NC_091752.1 coordinate 49,479,745, forward strand.
ACTGATGAGGAGAAGCGAGACAGTTCGAAACGGTATGAAGCAGAGAAGCGTGTGCATAGGTGGAATGATTCTTGGCGGTTTAAAAAAGACGGGAGGCGCCAAGAATGGCTCGAGTAAAGCAAAGCGGAGGTGGTGATGTACTGCGTTGTATGCCGGAAGTATGCAACGACAAAATCGAGTTTTGTTGAGAGAAGAAACAAATTCAAACTAGAATACGCTAAAGAGCCCGAAAAAACAGCGAGCCACATGAAGGCAGAAAAGACTGCTCTTGAAAATACAGCAACGGTAGGAGAATCGCCAGCTGCAAAGGCCCTCGGGGCGATGACGAAAGCACAGCAAGACAAACTTCAACCCAATGCCAGCTATAAACATATGGTTTCATGATGTCCAACGGCAAAGGCGTCTTGATTTCATGGATGGAAAGACTTCCACTGCTGCCGAGATGGACGACGCAGAGCCAGAGGAAGATTTCATGTGCGTGGGTCAGGGCCGCTTGCTCTCCATGATGAGCAAGAAATATGAAGATGAGCTTGACAAGAACTTTGAGGTGGAGTAACATACTAGTCCACCACTAGCCAAATATTCAGCCTGCATCACAATGGTGCCAGAGACTGACACAGTGTTGGTTGTAAATATGTAAATATATAGAGAAAAGTTTATTATGTTTGTGAATGCGTACAAAATAAAGGTTTATTACATTTAAAACGGTTCAGTTGTTATTTTGACTCATTTTGGCAGCTGACCTGCGGGGCCAGTAGATTTTAGGCAGGGCCGGTAAATTTTCAGAGTTACCGGCCCGGCTGGCCGGTTGGTTTTGAAATTAAAACCCACCCCTGTTACATCCGTCAGCGTGCCCCAGGGAGCTCGGCTACATTGTAGCTTATCGACACAAGGGTGTGAATAGAATAGGTGTGTTGTAAAGCGCCTTCGGGGTTGTAAAACCATAGAAGGCACCACATCAAATCCCAAATACAGGCACTTTTACTAAGTGTTGATGTCGGAGCAAATAAAAAGATAATGACAAGAAACAGCTAAACCTCACCTCTCTCCTTTGAGACGGTCCTCATCCTTGAGTAGGACCACCAGCTGCTTGCTCTTCTCCCTGACGTTGATGCCCTGGTCTTTGGCATCTTTGTCGATGTACTGAAAGTCCTTCAGTGTCTGAATGGCGAAGATGTTCTCCTTGCATTGGAGTGCCACCCTCTCCGAGCCAGTCTTGATCAGGTAGTCGAGCAGGGTGAGGGCCTTGTAGACATGGCGCCAGTTCTTTCCGTGGTCGTTGAGTCGCTTCCAGATCATGTTCATAATTTCGCTGAAGGCCACCACGTTGTAGGTCAGGTCGGCGATCTCTGACATGAGCGAGGACGAGGGCCCCCAGGGATCGTTGGACGTGGCCTCCCGGACTTTTTTCTCTGCATCCGAGTAGTTGTTGACCATGTTTTTCATCTGCCGGCGGATGGTGCTTGGCATGGTGGTGGTGGTAATGTAGATGGGACAGACAAGAAATAATTTTTAAAAAAGCACAGCTCCTCCTCAGAGCGTTCGAGTTTACAAAAGATGGAAGGGTGTGTGTCCTCTGAAAACTATTCCTTTGTCACTTTACAATTAGTACTTAAGAGGCTTCTCCAGGCCAATGTGGCGTTCCTGAGTCCTCCAGAACAGCGTCTGTTAAAACCATCTCCACACACGTAGTGAAGGCTGCACGCAAGCCCACGCCATCACCTGGGACAAACAAACATTATAGATTAGTGTGGGGATAAAAAAAAATAAATAAACAATATAAAAGAGGAACCTAGACCCAACAAAACCAACTCCAGAAACCTTAAAGGAAATTTCGAGACCAATCGGTGAATATCCCACAGCTAGACATCTCCAAAAAGCACCGTTCTAATCCAGATTTTCACATCAACAGTCTGATTAGTATTTATAGCAGCAGCTGTAGAGCCTTGCTTTCCGAAACCAGACAAAGGTGTCTCATACTTTCGAACTCAGCTAAGTGTTTTCCACACCTGCCTACTTCATACCGAGATGAGTTTTAGCTTTCAAAATATCACCTTAGATTTACAGTAAATCTATGAATGAATGGCAAACAACACGTACTGAACTGATTAGTGAATATGGTGGAAAACTTACAATATGCTACATTTAATATCTAAAGTTTGGTTTACTTCTTACAAAAAGTACCTCAATTTTATTGGACATAATGTTCCACGGAAGGTTAAAACTTCACAAAGTGTTTAAAGACTCGGCGTAACATAAAACAAAGCTACAGAAAAGTAAATATAGAAAAAATTACATGAAATGTACTAAAACTGAGTGTGTTTGGCTGACTCATCGATATTTGCAGCACAAAACCAAATACATAACTAGGGATGCACCGATGGATCGGCATTTGATCGTAATCGGCCGATAGCGCCCCTATCGGTTTTGATCGGAATTTTCAAAATAGATCAAAGCAGACCGATCAGGTGGGTTTGTCATGGTAACCAGTGTAGCGGTAAACCCCAGTAAAAAAAAAAAATTGACAATAATAATAACCGTCTTGTTTAGGGTTGTCACGGTAACCGGTATAGCGGTAAACCCCGGTAAAAAAAGTTGACAATAAAAATAACCGTCCAGTTTTTAAAAAACTATATTATCTCGGTGGGTTTACCGTGTCCGCGGTTTCAGCGCGGTGACCCTTACCAGCCACCGTCGCTTCAGCTGAAGTTCCCGCGGCGCCACACGCACTTTTTAGTTTGCAACGGCACCAAAACTTTGAAGCTGAAATAATGGCCGAAGGAGGAGACGGCAGCGCCCAGGACATCCATCAGCCCTCAAAGAAGACTAAATCGGAAGTATGGGCATATTTTGGATTTCTGAAAAACGCTGAGGGACAGTTAATAGAAGACTGCTATCCCGTTTGCAGAACGTGCAGGAAAAAAGTGACTGCAAAAGGCAGCAACACTTCGAATCTAATGGCACATCTGCGTGACCATCACCCACGTCTCTACAGCCAGTGCAAGGTAAGTTAACATGAGCATTTTAGCTTAAATGCATGACGCGAGGACTTTTGGTTGACGGAGAATGCAACGAGTCACTATAGACTGTAGCCGCAGCGTCCTCTGCCAGCATTTAAACCGTGTCACAGACACCCTGTTGCTGGATGAAGCATCTTATTTGTTGATGATGAAGAGAAATATACAATTAGTTCCTTGTCATTGATTTGTTTACTTATTCAATGCCATTTATACTTGAACATTTGGATTTGATTACATAGTGTAGTAGTTATTTTAGTAATTTGTTTAAAGTGGCTATTTATTTTAAATACGTATTTTTTAAGGTTGACTTGTACAGTGCTCAAGTCAAGTGTGGACTGGAGTTTTAGATTTTCATTTTGATAATGAAGAAAACAAGTATATGAGAAAACAAGTGGTGTTTATTTGATTTGTTTACATATTGTTTATGTTTCGAATGTTTGGATTTGTATCATTTAAACCTGCACTGACTACTGTAACATGTTCCAGAAAAAGAAGCTATTTGTTCCTTTACTTGTGAAAAGTTGCACTTTTGCTAAGGCTTGTGTTATTTTAGGTTTAATAAACACTGTTAAACCTTTTCAAAACTATTTCAGTTTGTGTAGAACAGGACTATCAATGCTTTCTGAACATATGCAACACCGTTTAAAAAATACCGCGATAATACCGAAAACCGTGATAATTTTGGTCACAATAACCGTGAGGTTAAATTTTCATACCGTGACAACCCTAGTCTTGTTTTAAAAAAAAAACTATATTATCTTGGTGTATTACCGTGGCTGCGGCGTAGGCGCGGTGACCCTTACCAGCCACCGTATCATCGGCTGAAGTTGCCGGCGGCACATGCTCGCTTTGTTGTTTACAACCAAAACTTTCTTGAAGCTAAAGCTGAAATAATGGTCAAAGGAGGAGACGGCAGCACTCAGGAGGACATTTATTATCCCTCAAAGAAGACAAAGTCGGAAGTACGGGCATATTTTAGATATTTGAAGAATGCCGAGGGAGTTTATAGAAGACGGCTATCCTGTTTGCAGCACGTGCAGAAAAAGTGTCTGTGAAAGTCAGCAACGCTTCCAATCTCATGACACATCTGCGTGACCATCACCCACAACTCTGCAGTAAACGCAAGGCAAGCTAACGTTAGCGTTTTAGCTAAAATGCGTGATCCGAGGATTTGGGTTGAGGGAGAATGCAACGAGTCGCTATATGAAGCAGCCGCAGCGCCGCTACCTGCATATAAACCGTGTCGCGGACACCCCCATGTTGAAATGACGCTATGCATTACGGGGCTCCCAGGGGCAGATAAGAGTTGGTCTCTCTCCGAGAATAATTATGAATTTAACAATGATTACTGCCTGATGACATTTTCCCAAATCTGCAAAGCTCACTGGAACACAAACCGAGGACAATATTTTCCTGATATAGGGTTTATTACTCAAGTAAGGGTAAAAAAAGGTATCTGATTAGAAGGCTACTTGAGTACTGAGTATCATCTGATCTAACATTTTTAAATGATGACATCAACCAGACATAAAATAAGAAGTTATGGGCAAATATTGGTATTTTAAAGACTAAAGGGAAAAAATGTAAACAAATAAACAACATAATTACAAAATAACACATTTTAGGCAAAATTTAGACACAAACTGAGGACAATATTTCCTGACATACAGGGTTTATTTAATTGTGTGAAAATGTAGCACGTTTAAAAAAAATACCGCGATACCGAAAACCGTGGTAATTTTGGTCACAATAACTGTGAGGTTAAATTTTCACACCGTGACAACCTTAATACAGACCATTTTAGATTAGGTTACATTTCCTTTATTCCCAGATTATGTAGTTTGTACCACTCATTACAATGTTGTAGAAAATTTCTGGCCAATCCACATGATAGGTATCGGTGATCGGTATCGGTGATCAGCATTCATTGATATCGGTGATCAGCAGCAAAAAACCTGATCGTGCATCCCTATACATAGGGCTGCTCGATTATGGCAAAAATAATAATCACGATTATGGTGACTGAAATTGAGATCACGATTATTTAGGACGATTTTTCAATTTATGTTGATTTCACTTGTTTTTATTCAGTCATAAAATTGCTCAGGGCACAATCAGGACAAAAAGAAATAAGAAAAAAGATGATCACTAAAATAACTCCTGATTCCCAGTATAAAAAGACCAATATACTTATAGCTCATAGTTTATGACCCAAGGGCTATAGACCTTGGTTTAACTCATTTAAGTCTAACCAGTACAGACCCAAATACCAATATCTTGCAAATACAGAAAAAAAAATTATACAGTGGCATTTATAACAAATAAATGCAAATAAATTGATGTTCACAAAATTTTGCATAACATTTATTGAGTCGTGTCAAGGTGCTGTAGGAGAGTGCACTAGCATCGTGTCCTCAGAGAGATTATTTATTATTTATCAGCGTGAGGAACTCATTTCTACCTTATTTATAAACTATTTATTCACAAGTCCATCAGTTAATGTAATAATTGTCCCAACCACAGCTGCACCCCCCACCCCCCAAACCCGGTTTCACAGCAATCAGGGGCAAGCTGCACGCGTGTTTAGCGCGCCGCACGCGCACATTTAGCCGTTTTTAGCGGCTCAGGAATCCGCAGGTGTGGTGTGTGTGTCACTCACTCTGGTTACTCCAACAGGGAGCCGGCTCTGAGAGCTGTTTCTTTAGCGACTGACACATTACTACATCATTCCCTTTCCTAATGTCCTGAAGAACGGTCCGGAGCACAGGCGGAGTGTTTAGCTAACCTGCAGGAAACGTCGACGACAGTTATCCAGAAAGTAGCTAAGGGTTACCATAGATGTTTCTGAGGTGTTCGCTAGGTACTTTGGTCTGAAAAGCTGCTAGAAATAGCGTGAAAGTCACTAGGTTGGCAACACTGTGGGAGGAGTGCTTCATTTGCAACTCAGGGCAGCGCAAGCGGGAGGAGCAAATAATCGGCTTGTTTTGTTTTTTATAATCGTTCAAAACTCAGATCGTAATCGTGATTAAAATTCGATTAATTGAGCAGCCCTACCTATACATAACCTGTTGTTGTAACAGGTGGTGTGTTTGGGATTGAACAGAGGTGGAGTCATGACATAATGGGTGACAAGAGGTCACGTTCTGGATGCCTACATGAAATTGCATGGACCATTTGAAGATATTCACTTTGGAACCTGTTATTTTTTTTAATGCAGCTTTGGGATTTCTACAACAGACGTGGGAAACCCTAGTCCTCGAGGGCCGGTATCCTGCACGTCTTTGCTTCAACGCGTCTGATTCAGTGGTTGATTCACCTGTTCGGCAGCTCATCAGGCTCTGCAGAAGCCTGTCAATCACCTGCTCATTGAAATCAGGTGTGCTGAAGCAGGGTTGAAACTAAAATTTGCTGAACAGTGGCCCTCGATGGACCAGGGTTCCTCACCGCTGTCCTGCAACATAGTTCATGTCGGGGTGCAGAGCTGAAACAATGAAAAGGTTGTGTGTGTTCACATGGTCCACTTGGACAATTTCGATCAAAAACGTGGATTTGAAACTTCACCTTCTGCTGATGCTATTTCACATGAAACATTTCCAGACCTTTGAGTTTCTCTTTTACGTTCTCTCACAGTGACGCGGTGTTAAGAGTGAAAATGCATTTTCCTGTGGTGGCAGAGGAGCTATGCCATTTCCAGTTTGATGACAACTAGAAGAGTCACGGATGAAACACCATTAATCCACAGCTCGTGATCATTTTCTGACAGAAAAGTGGCTGATGTAGTACCTCCACGTTTCAAATGCAAGCTCTTGACCTTAAGAACCTACCTCGATGCTGTGTGGGAAAACGCTGTACTGTTATGAGTTGTATTTAAGTCACACAGCCTGCTGGAAAGAGAAGGACTAATTCTGTGAAAGGGGATGTTCTTCTGCTGACGTTTGGCATGTTTCTCTCTTGAAGCAGGCGTTTCCTGCTCAGCAATCTGCTTTCTGTATCAAACAAGCACCAACAGGCCTCACCACCAAGGCCTTTCACAAAGAGAAGAGTGTTGGGGGCTTAATCTCCTATGCAGACTCTTATGAATAAACTTTTTAAAGTAGCATGTGGGTACGTGCACAGGCTCTTCTGTTTGTCTCATGCAGCTTCCTGCCTGGCAACACAGTGGAGCGACAGCTGAAGGCAACAAGGGTGAGGAAACAGGGAGCGTATGTGCTTGGGAGGATCATAAAACAACTTGGCACATCCCATAAATTCACTTAACGCCAGGGAAATGTGATTCCTGTGGAGCATGGACTCCCTTAAGGAAAGAAAATAAATCCCTCATCTGCCTCCTCCCAACTGCATCCGCATGAATGCAGCCCAGACCTAATGACACATCTGCTGCTATAATCACCTATTCACCCGCGGCTGACAGGAGGAAGAGAGGAGCGTCTGTCTCGTCTCTCCACCACTCTCGCATCCCGGAACAGCCCCCACCAGCAGCAGACGCCCCGACCCGCCTCTGCTCTGGCCCTGCTGTGTGCTCTGCTCACCCACGCCGTGTGCTGTCTCAGTGTTTGTGTGCAGAAATGCATTATTAATGTGGCAGGCCAGGTCACATTTGTCCAAACCACTGATAGTGGACTCAGATCACTCAGCTGTTAACCATGCTTTCCCTCGATCCATCTCTGGACACAGACTTAAGTAGAGAATATTCCAGAGTATATTCCAGCCCAGTAACCAACTTCAGTACAACACCGAAGACGCATGATTTGGATGTGCTACTGGCTCCACGTGCTGATGTCACCTTAGACCAGACCTGGGCATTTTACGGCCCGCGGGCCACATACGGCCCTTTGGTTGAATTTGACCGGCCCGCGTAAGGTTAATTGGAAATTACAAAATAAATGTATTTTCTCATTTTACCTCATGCATGGGCTAAGGCTGCATTGCTTTTATTTTGAAGTTGTTTTTTACGTGCACAATGACGTGCCCACGGTTGACATGGTGATTGTAGCCCCAGAAATGTCCGCTCATGCAAAAAAAAAAAAAAAAAAAAAAAAAAAGAAAGATGCCAAATACAGGATTTTCAACAAAAATTGGACTGCTAAGTATTTTTTCTTTTACTGAAGTCGGAGGCAAAGCCGTGTGTTTGGTTTGCGGGGAGGAGATTGCCGTGTTTAAGGACTACAATTTGAGTCGGCATTACGACAAGAAACACTCGGGAAAATACAAGAACTCATCTGATGCTGAGAGGGCACGGACATCCGAAGCTTTGCTAGCAAAGTTGCAAAAGCAGCAAGGCTGTTTTACTAAGCTTCACACATCCAGGGATGCAGCAACCAGGACCAGCTTTGTGATATCCCACAAAACAGCTAAAAACAGCAAGCCGTTTTCGGAGGGAGAGTCTGTCAAAGAGTGCATGGTGGACTCCGCAGCACTAATATGCCCTGAAAAAAAAGGCGCATTTGAGCAAATCCCGCTGTCCAGGCGAACCGTGGGGAACCTGGAGCTTCAGCTGCAACGTGAAGTGGCAAGTTTTGACTTTTTCTCATTGGCCTTAGACGAGAGCTGTGATGTCCGGGGGATAACAGAGCTCACAGAGGAGCTGGCAGCAATGCGGTCGATGAAAGGGACAACGACAGGGAGTAATCTTTCTACAGAGGTAAATGCGTGCACGGACACTCTGGGATTGAAATGGGAGAGACTGTCAGGTGTCACAACAGATGGTTGTCCAAATCTTACAGGGAAAAATGTCGGACTTTAGAAACGCATGCAAGATAAAGTGACAGAAATCGATGCAGATCAAAAATTGGTGTTTTTGCATTGAATTATACACCAACATGTGTTGTGCAAGTCAGTGCTAAAAATCAACCATGTTACTGATGTTGTTACTAAAATAATAAACTTCATCAGGGCACGGGCAATGAATCACAGACAGTGTGTCGCTCTTTTGGAGGACTCCACCCAGCTGTCAGATGGCTCAGCCTGGGGAAAGTGCTGAAGAGGGTTTGGGACTTGAAAGCAGAGATTCAGGATCTCTGCTGGATTTCTACTCTTCTCTTAAGGAGGAGGACTTTCCAAACCTGAGGAGACATGCTCAGAAGATGTTGGTTTTCTTTGGCTCTACCTACATTTGTGAACAAACATTTTCAATGATGAAGTTTACAAAATCCAGGTAAAGATCCTCTCTCACTGATGATCATTTGTCAGCTGTGCTTCGCTTCTCCACCTCAGACATCCAACCTGACTTTGATGCACTCGTTAAAGCCCAGCAGAGACTAGATTTCTCTCATTGAATAAGAAAAAAATTGCTTAAAAACACAAAATAAGGTGTTTGGACCACAAATGTAGCAACTAGCAGTGAACTGGGACACTTTTTTTTAAAACCTCTTTCTCAAGATCACAGTTCAGTGATTTTATTTTACAGACAATACTGTGTGTTTGTAGAATGCTAAGAACCTCTTTCCAGCAATATTTGAAACTCAAAATGTTTTGGAGTGAATGTGATTGAAACTGTTAACTAATATATGTCACAAATGTTTAACAAAAACCAAATGCGCACTTTGTTTACCATTGCCTTGGGAAATTTGAATAAATCACATTTTTGTAAGCCAACCTCACTTTTTCCTTTTTGCTCATTTATAACATATAGTCTACTCTTACCAGCTTGAAAAAACAATGGTATTTACTGCTTTTTATAAAGAAATTATACCATTAATATTATGCATAATTGACTTCAGCCTTTTGGCCTGGCCCTCCACAATATTTTCTATTTCTCATGTGGCCCCATGGAAAAAATAATTGCCCACCCCTGCCTTAGACGCTCTTCTGATGCTTCTCTTCTGTTGTTCTTGGTGTGCTTGGAATGAAATGGGTTGTAAAGTCGTAAAAGAGCACGTTGGGCAACCGTGACTATTTGTTTAACAGATTATTTCCTGTAATGTTGACAACCTGCAAGTTAAACTCTGAGTAATTGATCATTTTCACAAATGAATTTTAATCTTTTTTTTTTTTTTTTTTTTTTGAAATTCAAGTTTTTATTGAACTTTCTTTTAGGGGCTGGTACATAACAGCCTCAATAGATACTAAACATGGAGGGACTAAACATACAGATATAACAGTTGATTTTGGATACAGGTCCCAATCATACAACTCTTGCAGACACGTAGTGTAAAAATAACAGCAGTCACATAACTTGCTTGATTTCACCCAAGGCCTTTGTCTGTCTTTATAAAGTTCCAGAATTTATCCCAGTGAGAAATTCCCTCTCGGTTGTCTTCACTCATTCTACTGAGCATACAAATGAATTTTAATCTTAACTAGTTGATAAATCTAGTTTATCCAAATTAGCTACTAGCTAACTGCCTGAGAAGCTTTTAACACCATGTGAGTCTAGAGCAGCAGAAAACATGCATGGACTGGGCCATAAAAGAGGATCTGCTGTAAAATGTGTACTTTAAATAGCCCTTGTGGCTATTTGAATGTGTGTTTGTGTAAAAAAAATAACGTAATTACAACAGGTCCAGGACTGTTGGGCTAACACGTATGTTACAATAGGGCTTGTGATCGTGACGTCATCACCGACATAGCCGCCCCATTAGAGGCGTGTGAGTCCTTACTTGTTGCTTGTTACTGCAAGCAACGCGCTCAGTCTCATTCTTGCAGCTTAAATTAATCTATTATTCATTTGATCGGTTATATTACACAAGTCTAGTAAATCGTTGCTGTGTTGTGGGGTGAAACACGTGATCGCCAGGGGATCCAAGATTCAGAACCAGGTACATAAGCAATGAAAAGGTGGAATACATCCAATCAAAAGCAGTTGGAGAAATAAAATCCATCCAGTCTGAAAGTGAAGCAACCGCTGATATGACGACAGCAGCAGGTGCAGCAGCAAGCCCTGTGTCTCCTCCAGATGAGAAGAGGAAAAGGTCCTTGTCTAGCTTATTTAAAAGCCAAAGCAAGAGCAGCATGGGGTCCAGTAACACACTGTCAGAGGAGGAGAGCATCAAGACAGAGCTCAGAACATACCTCCAGACTCAAGAGGTGGACAGCAACAAAGACCCCCTTGCATGGTGGAAATCCCGAGAGACTAATTCCCCTCGCATTGCAAAGTCAGCATGGAGATATTTGCACACCATCAGAGAGTGTTTGGCACTGGTGGGAACGTGACGTGCCACAGGGCAGCACTCAAACCTGACGTCGTGGACCGCCTGATTTTTCTTGCTCGCAACTTGTAAAACTGTGCAGTTGCCTTTCATGTTCAGAGGAGTGAAAAATGTTACTCTTGAGTAATGTAAGCCATGTTGCACTTTATTGATATTTGTAGTTTTCTTTTCATTTTACTTACTGCAATGTGCCTGGCTTCTGTGTAATTTTATTGATGCAAATGTTTTTTTTCTTTTTTAGTGGTTTGCATTTAGTTATTTAAGTTATTGTTTGGTTTGGTTGTTACACTGCAGTTGCACTTTTAATTTGGTAAATACATGAATATTGAGTGATGCACATGTTACACGATGTTATTTGTGGAATTCGAACACTACTGTTAATTGGTTAAGGTGCTTGGTAGCCTAATTTAATTTGTTCTGTTTTAAACATCTGTGCAATGTTTGATAGTTTACAAAGAAAATAAAACTTGATTCCTTTACTTACATGCCTCAGTCATAATAGGATGTTAAATCATATAGATGGTAACCTGCACAGATTATATGCAAAATGTATTTAATAAAAATAGTTTATTTTGACTGCAATATTTTATCTTTCTAGTAGTTTTTCCTTAACTGCTTTCTTTTGACAAGTATACTTTGACGAGGTTTATGCATTTACCTACCTGTGACTGGACAAGGAAAAACTGGTATTCTGCACATGAAGGTAAAATGGGCTATTTAAGGCCAATCTAGTGCAGTAATTATTTTCTTGTACAAAATAATCTGGGTAATCACGACCTTGTGAAAAATTCCGTCAAACACCGTAAAACCGATATAAAAAAAAAGTTATATGAAAATTTTCCCATACCGCCAAGGCCCATATGGAAGGCTTGATCAAGTGATATTACTCAGAGAACAAGAACCAATTACAGTAAGTACAAAAAAATCTAAAATATTTCATAAACATTGGTTGCAAAAATGTGAACCATAACGGACGTCTTATATCGGAGATTTTTGATGCCGCCCAATTAAATCTGATACATCGTTTTTGGGCCGATATAGAATTATTTCCGATATAGAAATCGGAACGGGACATCCCTAATTGAATTCATGTGTTTTAAAGCAAGGAAACCTCTTAATAGATAGTTAAAGTCCAGAGATAATGCTCACTCTTCTTTAGTGCTTGGTGTAATTAGTCAAGTACTATAAATGTCATCCAAAGCACTTGTTTTTAGCGCAAGTCAGTGATGGTTTGTGGTTCTGTTTAACCTGTGGTTAATAAAATCAAATGTTGTTTTGTGAATGTATTGTTTAATTTTACTAAGTTTCTGTACTTTTTAGGCCTCGCATTATTAAAAACCTAAACCTGCATCTTTATCAGCAGCGGGCGAGCCAGAACTCTACCCTTCATAAGCAGAGCATCTTTGCTTATTATGGACGATGTGGCCCTCTTAGCTCCACCAAACTGTGACCTTCAGCTCCAGCTGATGAGGTTCTCAGCCAAGTGTGAAGAAGCCACAATGGGGAGTGGCACCCCTAAAACTTAAGCCGTGGTACTCGACTGGAAAAGGGTGGATTCCAAACTCAGGATCAGGACAGATGTCTTACCTCAAGTGGAAGCGTTTACCGTATTTTCCGGAGTATAAGTTGCTCCGGAGTATAAGTCGCATCAGCCATAAAATGTATAATGAAGAAAAAAACATTTATAAGTCGCACTGGACTATAAGTCGCATTTTGGGGGGAAATTTTATTATTTTTCTTACAAAATCTGAGACCAAGCATTTCACATTGCAAGACAAGTACCGGTAACAATAACAGAATAAACAATCAGGGCGCAGCAGCGCGCCACGGTCTCCAGCAGGTGATGGCGGGGAAGGGGAGCTCATTCCTGGTCCAGAGCCGGCCCGTAGCAGCGCGGTGTACATAATTTGGTATACAAGTCACTTTCGTATACAAGTCGCAGGACCAGCCAGACTATGAAAAAAAGTGTGACTTATAGTCCAGAAAATACGGTAATTGTGAGTGAGGGAAGGAGGGAGCAGGAGATCCACAGGTGGATTGGGACAGCATCTGCAGTCATTCCGACACTAAACCTGTCAGTTGTGGTGGGAAAAGGAGCTGAGCCAGAGATCAAATCTCCTCATTTTAGGTAATGAGGTTCATGAATACAAGCAGCTGAAATTAGTTTCCTCCATAAGCCTTAGAGACAGGGTGAAGAGTTTGGACATCCAGGAGAGACTAAGGAGTAGAGCTGCTGCTCCTTCATGCCATAAGAAGCCAGCTGAGGAAGTTTGACGATTTATTCAGAATGCCTTCAGTCATGCCCTGCTGGCAGGAGGCCTGCTGGGTCGAACGTTGGAGGGAGTACGTTTCCATGCTGGGCAGGGAAAACCTGGGGATCCCACCGGTAGATCTAGTGGAGGCTGCATGGGCCTCTCTGCTCAAACAACTTAGCCTACAAACACAACTGTAGCAAAAAGATTTTGCTCTGCAGGTTGGTCTAGCCAATGCTCCATTTTAGCCTCAGCGGGTCTACCGTTGTCTTAGCTAGGTTTAGGCTAGGCCAATCACAGCACTCTATGTTTGGAAAGTGACGCCATTGGCCTACAAGAAATTTCTTCAAAGAGCCTCTTCCTCTGAGGCGTTCAAGGCCAAATATGTCACTTCCTCTCGGATCACAACAAATTAAACCATGGCTGCAAACATGGTGCCTGACAAGAACCCCCCATGATTCTAAACAACTACCAGAGGGAGGCGAACTCTGTGGAACAAGAAAAAATTGTTTTATTGCACAATAAGAACTACAAAGTCTGTAAAATCACCACTGTTGTCTGTAAAAAGCTTATTTGGTTAATTAGATGTCAATAAGTGCGGGCTGCATGGTGCCGCAGTGGTTAGCACTGTTGCCTCGCAGCACGAAGGCTGCAGGTTCGAAGCTCGGCTGCAGCCTTTCTGCGTGGAGTTGCGTGTTCTCCCCATGCATGCGTGGGTTTCCTCCGGGTACTCCGTTTTCCCCCACAGATCACAACATGCCCTACAGGTTATAAATTGTAAGTCGCTTTGGATAAAAGCGTCTGTTAAATAAATAAACAAAAATAAGTCGTTATTGTTAGAGAGAGAGAGAGAGAGAGAGAGAGAGAGAGAGAGAGAGAGAGAGAGAGAGAGAGAGAGAGAATAGGCCTAGCTAATTAGCATTAGAGAACAGGTCCACCTTGTCACACAGAAAGAGTAAAGCTGATCTGGTGATAGAAGTCTTGCATAACCAGGTGTGTGTGTGTGTGAGTGTGTGTGTGTGTGTGTGTTGAGAGTGTTGTGGTTTTCCGGCCACCTGCTTAACCTGTACTTCCTCTTATTGGCACACACGTTCGTGGAGATGAATTCCCAGTAAACCATGGGAAAAAAGTTCACTAGTACTGATGTGGACACCAAGCCTTGGGTGGGCGTGAATAGACAGGAGGAGGTGTCCTTTGTCCTCCCTGGATGGCTCATAGAGCGGAAGTGGACAGTGATGATGCATCTGTCACCAACAGATCATCCGGACAATAGACACAGCCCTGTCCCCGTTTAAAGCCACGTTAGCACGGCCAAAATAACACACTGTCGTAAAAATCTCTGCTCGCGTTCAAAGATGTTCTTATGACGACTAATAAGAAAATATATCCAAGTTAGATCTAGATCAATTTTCCCCCTGAGGACTCATAATAATTGAACTGTTCTGATCTGGTATTATTACAAATGAAAATATAAAAAAAATAAATCCATGCGCCTCCTTAAAATGATGTGATTGTTAGCATATAAGCTAAAACAGACGTTTACGACGTCAGAGGCGATCTGACTCAGGGTGTAATGGGTGTAGCAGCGACTTGGAAGTTGTGCAACTTCATGGTTACATGTCCTTTTAAAACTCATCTACCATCTAATGCTGCTGTTACCCAGAGCTAGTAAAGTTGGCCGCAAACATGCAATACATTAGACCAATTTTTGAACAAAACAACGTTAACTCAAGGCTTGAGTGGGTTTGCGCTAACTAATGTTGCTCAAAAGTATATAGCTAAGTATCACGCCTCAATTTTAGTACAAGTTAAGAAGTAGTCCGATTCCTCAGGGACAGTTTATTTTCGGTTAGGGAAGCGGCCATAAAGGATGATCATTTTCGATTTCAAAACTTGCCTTTGAAAAAGTTAGATGAAAGCTAGCTAATGGATCAGCTAGCTCATGATACTCCCTTCTCCCGCAGTACTGATAAAAACAACTGTTGATCCGCCACCATCTATGTAATAAGAAGTGTGTCAAACACTGTACTTACTGTCAGTCCTAAACCTAAAGATAAAACAGTCCTCGTTAATTCTCAAACGTACTTAGGTACGTAAGTTAGCATGCTATGCTATTTAGAGATAGCCGAGACGGGTGCTCGGTAGAGACATCACCAAAGCAAACTGTTTTACACAGGACAGCCTGGAAATACCAAACAACCCGACGATAAATAAATGCAAGCGGTCACTTACCGTAGTTTGTAAATTACGTCTGCTTTTCTTTTTACCCCAGGGACGCAAACCTTTGAGCTTGTCTGGCTAATTCCGAGGAGGGAAATCACGACAGAGTACTTGTTTCGAGGAGCTTGTTGCGCCTCCGCCTAGCTAAGTGCGGCTAATGCTAATCCAGCTATCTCCGGAGCTACACATACTCCTCCTCCAGAACATGGCGGGCAGAAGGGAGCAGGGAGGCGGGGGAGGCCGGGAAGGGTGTGACCGAGGCGGCTTGGCATGCCAGGGGAATGGACATGGACGGAATTAATGATCAACCGGGCCTCTGGGCTCTAGTGATGCCGAAGTCCCCCTTCTGTTCAACTTATGAATGACAGAAACAATAACAATTTACACTTTCTTAACAGTTTTTAAATAGCATGAATTGAAATACTTTTATTTATACTCTCTTTGTTTTTTTATTTTGTACTCATGATTTAATTGAATTATGTTCATGATTTGTTGTGTTAAAGTCTGTTTTTGTATGTGTACAGCCCTTTGCACAAAGTTATTTTGCAATCACAAAAGTTTCATTATATCCATTTTGTTATATAACTTTATAAGGGGTTGAATTATATACATATATAATTTTTATTTATTTATTTTGTGTGTGGGGGGGGGGGCGCGGGGGGGGTGTAAATCTGTCAAAAACTCATTGTACAAGTGAGTGCATGTCAGGATTTATCAGACTGGGGAATTATCCAACGTGTGCTTTAGGTGTGTCATACAAACTTTGCAGGGTGGCATTCCTCAAGCCAGACTTTATGCAGAGGCAGGATCAAGCATTCACATGTGTCAGACGCATGATTTTTGGGTTCTAAGAATAGGCACAGAGGTTTCCCTTTAAAGTGTACTACTATCCTTCCAAGAGTGTTACATAGATACCATTAGGGGAGGAAGACTTAGCAAGACAATAAAGCTGTAAGTGACATCTGTTTTACTCCTTTCTATTGCTCAGTTAGAGCATCTCCTGGCTGGTATAAGCAGATTATTTCAATATTTCATGCTTGGATTGAGGATCTTGTTTATTCAGGGAAGACTTGAAAATAATCAGGTCTGTGTATCAAACACTTTGGCTTTGCTCGGACTAGTCATCAGCACGTCAGTCGTGGAGTTTGTAAATGTCAAAGTCAGTTTAATTGTCACTTCTGCCACATGTACAGGACATACAGAGAAATGAAATTACGTTACTCTAAAACTCTCGCTAGATAGAAAATAAACATTTAGTATAAAAACAGTAACCAAGTTCAGAGAGACTGTGGGGGTTTAAAGAAATGCTATTTCTTTAAACAGAAGCAGTTTCAAAATGGCCCAAAAACATGAATTGAATATCGTATCTTAGATGCTACGACTTTCATTTAAGTAAACTAGTTACATGTCAGGTATGATTTTCAGTTGATTATATAAATCTTCCTCTGCTTGGCATTAATATCTTGAAAAT
Source organism: Nothobranchius furzeri (assembly GCF_043380555.1). Lineage (NCBI taxonomy): Eukaryota > Metazoa > Chordata > Actinopteri > Cyprinodontiformes > Nothobranchiidae > Nothobranchius > Nothobranchius furzeri. Next base: position 49,496,855 of record NC_091752.1, read on the forward strand.
GAAACTCCACCTACAGCCTCTAGAGGACAGCAGTGTTTCGTTTTTAACATCTATTGAGGGCTTTTGTTGTGATGTGGAGGTAAACCCTGCAGCAACATGTGTCCTCTAATATGTGATGGTCCTCGGTCTGAAAACACATTTAAACCTATTAACACCAAACACCTCGGCTAACTTGCCTTTATGAAATGTTCCCTACTGAGAGCATTTTAGCAGCTTTTGGTCAAATGGAGCGAAGAGCTGGTTATCATTAGCAAATAGATTATACATGTGCAATATTATTACGTCCTGTTTGCATCTGGAGAAAATTCAACTCTTCATGAAAGAAAGGTGTGGACCGTTCTTTAAGTTTAGGCTTTATTTACTTCAAGTTTATGACTTACAAAAGCCTTTGACAGAAGGTAAATATAGACAATAAAGTCTTGGCGTTCAATCTGGGAGGAACAAAACACCACGTGGTATTATCTGCAGTCAAATTCTCAAAAGCTGATCTTGTTCCTTGTGACAGGTTTATCTTCCCCTTTCTTCTCTCAGCTCTGTTACATACGGAAACAGATCAGCGCAAGAAATCACGCAAAAGCTTGAGGTGTTTGGTTTGTGTCGGACACATCTCACTCTCGTTATATAACCGAGTGTGTCACACGTATGCATGCCAGGCACAGAAAAGGCTAAATCTCAGCACTGCAAAGGCAGCAATGCATGTGACTCATAACCATTTGCATATCCTTCTATGGAGTGCGTGAACATGGAAGAAAATGTAGAGCTTCATAGAGACATAAGACGAGATTTAGATTTTTAGAAATGTCTGTTGGCCTATAGAGGGGTTTGTGACTCCGGGTGGAGCAGGAATCAGCAGAGAAGACAAGAAGAAGACAAGAGTATGGAACAGGATGGTGTACATCCACCAGGACCGCCACATCAGGAGCAACACCTCTTTCAGATTTGCTCATAAAAGGTTTGCTTGGATTCTGTTTAAAGGGGGAAGATAGAAGAAAGGTATCGAGAAATGTTTAGCTTCAGCTTAAAGGAGCATTATGTAAGAATGTAATAAGAATGACATCATGTGGTCAGATTTGGTTACTGCAGCCTATTTTTCAGAGGTGTGGACTCGAGTCACATGACTTGGCTGGTTCCCAAAGTCAGAGACTCTCTTGGTCAGCTTGCTTCTCACACCAAACCTTCTGTCAGGAATCTTGGCGTGACCTTTGACCCAGCTCTCACCCTGGATTCTCATGTCAGTTCTCTTGTTCGCTCTTCCTTCTTCCATCTCAGGAACATTGCTAAGCTGAGTCCCATTCTGTCCCGCTCTGAACTTGAGACAGTTCTCCACACCTTCATCTCCTCACGCTTAGACTACTGTAACTCTCTTTTCACGTGTCTGAGCAGAACCTCCCTGAACCGTCTACAGGTGGTTCAGAATGCCTGTGCTCGGCTTCTGATCAAGTCCTCCAAACACACCCACATCACCCCGCTTCTCCTCCAGCTTCACTGGCTGCCAGTCAACTTCAGGGTTCATTTCAAGATCCTGGTTCTGGTCTATAGGGCCTGTTATGGATCCTGGGCTCCCGCACCTTGAATGGCCCTGTTCTTCTCCCTCCATGCTGTTCAGGACCTTGGACAGGTCCTCCGTCAGGCTGGCCTCCACCTCGGCCCGCCCACTCTGCCCCAGCTGTGGACAATCCACCGCTGATGAGACGCTTTTAAAAAGACTCCCGATTCCGTTTCTCAGGGAGAGACACACAGACGTAAAACCTCTGTCTTTCTCTCCTCGGCTAGATTCGTGTAACATTTGTGGTATTGAGTAGCTTTGACGAGAGTGTGGATATTCGTATTTAGTAACCGTTTGTTCGTGTCAAGATCCCGTTTTGATTCTGCCCCAGTGAGGCCTTTTTCGTTGTCGTTTTCAGCTTTATAGCTCACTTTTCGTTAATACCCCTTTTGAATATTGATAGCCGTTGAGTTTTGGTTTATAGTTAGTTCCGGCTCGTTATTTTCCGTTTTTGTATCAATAGTTATATCCGTGTTTTCGTCCCTGGGACCGTTTGTCCCAGATGTTTTGGGTTACCTCCGTTGTGTGTTTTGTTTAGACTGAATGTGGATTTTTCCAGTCGAGGACTGTGATTTTTGGTTAAAATCTGTAAAATAAACCCCTTTTAGTTACTCTCACCCCTCCTTTTCCGCATCAGTTTTAATGTTACCCCTTGCCACAACGCAAAACACCTAGGGTTTGTAACAGGGCCTTACATGGACAAGCACCATCTTACATTGGTGATCTTCTTAGTCCCTACACCCCCAGCAGGTCCCTGAGGTCCAGTGATCAAAGCCTACTGGTTGTGTAGCGCACCAGGCTAAAGACCAAAGGTGACAGATCATTTGCTGCTGTGGCCCCCAGACTCTGGAACTCTCTCCCCCTGAGCCTGAGATCAGTGGACTCAGTGGTCTCCTTTAAAAAGCAGCTGAAGACTCACTTGTTCAAGCTGGCTTTTGTATGACCTTCTTCACCACTCTCTCTTTATTCTGCTCTCCCCACCTATTCCACCTTCCTCAGGATCCACTGATTTCCCTCTTTCCTATCCACTCTCTCTCTCTTTCTTTACATTTTTTATCACAATTGTCTATTTTTTGCTCATTTTAAATATATTTTTAACCATTTTCTAAATTCTTTTTTATATTTTTACAATTTTTGTTTTTGTGAAGCGCCTCGTGATTTTTATCTTGAGAGGCGCTATAGAAATTATATTTTCTTCTTCTTCTTCTTGGACTCGAGTCATTATTTTAATGACTTCTGACTTGACTTGATAAAATCTAGAAAGACTTACGACTTGACTCGGACTTGAACGCTGATGACTTGCGACTTGAATTGACTTGCATTTATTGACTTGATGATGACTTCAGCATATTTCATATTTTAGCACAAAAGTGGCTCGACATGGACAAAAATTATAAACCATTCTTGGTTCTGGGTTTGATTTACTGCTAAATGCAGCAGCACTTAGTTTATAATCACTTTCAGTTGCACTTTCTGCTTGTTTGTGCTAATAAACAAAGCTTTAAGAAGCTTTATTTCTGAAATTTATTTATTATCATTGTCATTAAATTGAAGTTGTACAGATGACTTGATTATGACTTGAAAATTCATAGTTAAGGACTTGGACTTGACTTGGACTTCCACATCATTGAATTTGGACTCGACTTGGACTTGATTGTCTTTGAATTGGGCTTCACTCGAGACTTAACTGGAAAGACTTGTGACTTGCAAAGCAGTGTCTTGGTCACACTTCTGCTATTTTTATAAACAAAACGTTACTTTCTCACTCCCGTTCCCTGAGTTTCACAGCTGTTGCCAGTTATAGACCAGACACTAGATGACAAGAAAAGACGAGTCATACACATTATGTTGATTAGTAGATAAATACATTGTCATATCTAGAGTTAGCACACTTGGGTGTTTTACAGTAGGGAGCACTCACTACACATATTACGGTAATATTTATGTGGCATTAAACGAAGTGTGGTTGTTTGCCGTCTTTCTGTTGTAGTTCTGAACGACTCATTAAAAGAAGTAAAACAGCATGATTGTCTCATTATTCACTTCACACACACATTAATATTGAGTCGTTGGTAATTGAAAAAGTTGCTTAAGATATTGTTGAGCAGACTATTTGTTTCTAATTCACCGTTAGCGTTGTTAGCTCACGTTAGCCTCTAGCCTGCTACACCTGATATTAAAGTAAAAAAAAAAACAGTTTTACTTTTTTTCTGCTTCTGGGCCGCTCAGTCTGGCTTCTATTCTGTCCACAATGCTGCTGCTCTTTGCCAACCAGTGTTTGTCTACAAATGGCATCCTTGCAGGCTCACATATGATTGGATTTGGAACCAGGAAGGCAGGATGGAGTCAGGACAGACTATAGGAAGCCTAAGTCTCCTCCTTTTCCAGTCTGCTCATGGGTCCGTGGAGGAACGAAAAAAATCAAAGCAAGTCAACGGGGTTAAAAATGGTATTTTCTAATCTGCTTTGCATTAGACCTTGGATTGCATATATGTTGCACTGCAATTTAAATGAAAAGTAATGATGGGTGTTTCCACCATGCCAGTCACATACTTTGAGATTTATCAGCTTGTAAAAGTTCTTAATTAGCGTGACTACCCACCAGAAATCGGCACGTCGCATATGTGACGTCACCACATAATCTCCTCTCCCCTAACGTAGCTGCTACTTACCAAATGACTAGATTTATGATGGTTCGTTCCTCCAGTGGGAAGTCTGCTGAACTTAAAGCCATATTCCCTCAGTTTTCTCCATGTCTGGTTCGATGACATCACTTTTGTGAAGCGCATTTGTTGTCCTGGACTTATTTTCACACAAAACCTAAAATAGCATTTCCCCTTGTTCGAAAATAAGCGCATTTTTAGTATCGAAATGTGTCTTTCAAATTCATGGACATCATATGTGAAATTCATGGCACAAAACAAGCAGAATTAGAAAACAGGGCTTTTAGCCACGTTGACTTTCTTTCATTTTTTCGTTCTTCCGGGGACCCATGATGCAGAAGAAGGTGGGCATGACTTAGGCTCCCTATAAACAAAACGTGTTTCCCAATGTCAAGGCACCTGGCCTACCAAGTCAGTGCCTTGGTAGGCCAGGCGCCTTGCTCACCAGGACACTGTTCGGTTAAATGGAACTGACTTACCTCGCGTGACTGTGGCTCTGGGACACGTGAGGTTAATTTATATTTTATATGTACAAGTTTCAATTTAGATGTATAATGAGCCTTTTACTTTTTAAATTGTGTATATATTGCTGAAATTAAATGTGTAAGTGAGTTAATACATAAAGCCACTGAAGCTGCAATTACTAAGCAACTAACCTTATCAGCCCGATAGCTACAAGTAGTTGACTTACATTTAAACTCGAAAGTTGCCCTGAAGTAGCTGCTGTCTCTTGATCTGCCATTCTTTTGAAAATACCGCACTGTATTCTGGGAATTTTTGAGAGACAGAAGGCAACAAGACACCCCCAATGTATTCCTGGTCAGCTATCTAAACGGCTAACAGACAAAGGACAGACGCCTCTGAAGCACACAAACATTGGAACAAGCCTCTGCGATTCCTGATAATGTATCTCCTAGACAACTTGGGTGGGACCAAGGCATCAAGGCAAGGATCTTTGGCATTGAGAAACACCCAAAGACTCCGTCTTTCCTCAGTCTACGTACCAAAAGTCCTCTACCTTCTTTGCTTCTAGACCCTGTAACATCACTGCTCTACTTGTGTCCCTCTCATCGACACACATATTATTGTTTTCTGTCTTCATTCCTCTCTTTTTCAGGACACATATCCACCTCTTGCTTCTCCTCTACCATCACCCTGCTCTCACTGCAGATCACTATGTCATCTGCAAACGTCATGGGTCCATACAGACTTCTAACATCATTTGTCTTCCTGTCCCTCCCCGAAGCAAACAAGAAGGGACTTAGACACGATCTTTGATGCACTCCACCTTCACCTTGAACTGTCGCTCCTACAGCACACTTCACTGCTGTCTCGTAGCTTCATACATGTTCTGCCTCACTCTAACATTCTGCCACTCCAGACCTCCTCCTGCACCACAGCTCCTCTCTCAGAACTGTCATACACTTCTGACCTTCTCCAAACTTCTTTAGCATCCTTGAAGTAAAGGTAGCCCCATCTAAAGCCTCCTTTTTCAAAATAGTACCACTAGCAACTCTCCAGCCAGCTGAGAAGAAAATCAATTTCAATGTAACCTTCCTTCCAACATGATTGAGACATTAGACTGTTTTGTGATTTTTTTTTCACTGTATAATTATTACTTATTGCCCCTTTAAGTATCGATAATGTAATTCCTAAAATTAATGCTCTTCTCATTTATCAGGTTTTACAGGATCAACAGCTACACACTTACTGTTTGGTACCTTTTTGTCTATAAGGTTCCTGCAAGTTATAATAGAACAGACGTGCAAAAAAGATAAAAAAATAAATTAAATCCTCTCCAAAGTTTGCGTAATCTTTCACACAATTTGGTGGGTTTCTAAATGTGCATGATAACAGCAGAAAAACAGAGGTGTGAAAAACCACTGAGACAAAAGCTAACGGATGACAAACGTTAAACATGCAACATGACGTAACACCAGAACTCTAAGCTGTCATGAACTTTGGACAACCGTTATTTTCTGGCGTTTTTGTAGAAGGAGGAACAAACAGAAGAGCGTCTGGGCGTCTGTCTGAACAGAAGCTGGCAGCTTCAGTTTGGTTCACTTTGAAGGGAAGTTGAGAAACTCTGTGCCCACCTGCTTTTGTTTGCGTTTTTTCCGATCAAGCCCACTTGCTTCCGCTGACAGAGAAGCGCTCATCTGTTTCGTGCTTTCTGCATCGGTGCCCCTGACAGAATAAAACCCCTCCAGCACACTTGCTGCTGCCGTACAGGTGTTTCAGAATCACCACACTTTGTTTATCGTTTAGGAGAAACTGTTACTGTTAAGAGTCAGATATTGTTTATTGGAAAACTGTACCAGGTGTTTATACTTTTCAGAGATATGAAATTCAAATCAAAAGCTGTTTTTAGGTCATCTAAATGCGTTGGTATGTGGGAGTCTGGGATTGTTTCTGCTGGAAAGGGAAACAGGAAGTGATGCAACATCATCAGCTGAGCCTGAACAAAAGACAAAGAGCTAAAGACCAGGACAGGCCCCTGGCTGAGACAAAGATGACAACAAGCTTGTTTGTTAAATCATCCGAAACATCATGGAGCTCAGGAGGAAGAGACGACTCTGAAAGCCAGTTTCACTTCCTCATGTGTTTATCTGTCGTCACACATCCATGCCTCTTTTGTTCTTTCTTCTCGACCTTCGGAGCTGTGTCAGATGGCCAGCTTAGTGGTGGGAATGGAGGTTTCCAGGACTGAGATCACAGAGGCACACTTCCTGCTTTTCCACTTTGTCTCCTTCCTGTTCAGTTTAGTTCACTTCTCCTCTGCTCTTCCTGTCAGACACATGAGATGGTCCGATGCAGACAGGCAAGCTGATCAGGAGTTTGGATGAGTTTGGAAACCCTCCCCCAAAAGCTCAGCTTTCAGACCTGCTCCTCATGCTGATCTTCAGCTCTGAGCCTGTCAGGAATAGAGATAACGGCACGTTCAGAGCGCCAGAAGCAGGATTCTGAGTGTTTAAAATCAGCCCAGCCCACAGGCTACATAAAGTGGACATTAAAAGGACATTTTAACCACCTTTAAAAGGTGTTTTCATGTAGAGGGTTTCCTAAAGGACCTCTGTTTGGAGAAACAACTAATTTCTAACAGAAATGATGAGCTAACAGCTAGTTTGAAATCAACAAGGTGTATAATGTCCATAATAAAAATCTTCAATCTTCAAACTTTTATTGCTGTTCATGCAAATGTTTTTCTATAAACCTTTTGATAGGTAATTTTAGATTTATCCCATATTACCTTAAAGGACGACACACAGAGAGAGAGAGAGAGAGAGAGAGAGAGAGAGTAGATTATTCGTAATGTCCATGAATCGTCATGCGAGAGCTGGGCGCAGAAACCCCCTCCACGGAGCTAACCAGGCCCCCTCTGCTCCCGGGGAAAGCCTTCAGCTCACCAGCTCTGCATGCCCGCATTCTCCACCAAAATGTTAGTTAATTAAATGTGGGGTAATATTTAATCTCCATAACCCTGAAACCTAAAATCAACACACATGACAACAAGGAAGACATTTTACCCTGAGTCCCCAAAATAATGGAGAGTTAACGCAGGGAAAAACCTCCTCCGAGGCTTTTCCCACGTCACTCCCATTCTGCTCAGTTTGCCAGGGATTTTGTTAACAAAGGATGGAGAAGGCGGGGCCTTCTCAGGTTACAGAGTTAAAAAAGGTTTCAGCTGGAATCAACATCCTTGACTGCAACAAGCTTCTCTGCTCAACCTTTCATGAACAGCCACAGTTGGCAAACACAGAGATTCATGAAGTGTTAATAACACAAAATGGGCAGCTTTTAGGCCTCAAAAAGGTACAATTACAAAAATACCCAACACCTTTCGATCTGTGCTCTAACCCAGTGGTTCCCAAAGTTTGGGTTGGGGCCAAAAGAGAAGCCAACACGAAAGTGACAACAACTGCAACTCCCCCATCATCCACTAGGGGTTGGCTCCAGAAAGGAGCAAGTTCCCGTTGACTCCCATGATGTCAACTTCACAGCAGACATAAACATGTTTACTGCATGTTAGGTTTAATAAGTCAGGTTTACCATCATGAGAACTCTGAGGGGATGAATATATTTGTAACGCATCCATTAAGATGCAATTAAAGCTTGAAATTATGAATAATTAGGGGCGTGTCCTTTAGAATGACAGGTAACAGATAAGCAGTCAGCATTAATGGCTAGCCCCCCTATTTTTAGGGAAGTTACAATCTATAAGTCAGCGGAGTCTCTAAACCATGGTTTTCTGGCTAAAAGTGCTTGCCAAACTCGTTAGCTTTGGTTAGGCCAATTAGCTCGTAGCTACACTGGTTCAGAGTTTGACGGGTGTCAGTCATCTGCTCCCATCCTCACAGCCCCACTCTCAGCTCCAATTTAGTATTTTCCAGGAGTGACGAGACACATGATGTTACCAATATGGCGGTCGTGGGAGCCGCCCACTGGGCTTTAATTCAGTTCTTCAGAAACCTTTGGTTAATTGCGCAGAGGGTTTGTCCGTTATATAAACAGTCAATGGTCGGGACCAGAGGCGGACTTGCAAGCTGTGAGCCATGGAGAATCCTAGAACACTCTAGGGCTGTGGGTGTATTTCAGGCCATCTTTGGCCATCATTGCAGTTGTGTCTGTAGAGTGTTTACATTGTGTCTATGTCTTTCAGAGACTTAGCACAAAAAAATTGGTTCTTCAACTCTTCAGGCAGTCACCACTTCTAAACCCACGTTTCCCTAAATTTATTGACATGAATAAAACATTTGCGACATATCTTTGTACTCCTTCAGTCACGGGTGTATTAGCTAGGGATGCTCCAATCCGATCATGTGATCAAACCCGATTTCCGATCACGTGATCAGATTGGAGCATCCTTAGTTAATGCACCGTGACCAATGGCAGCCCCAAGAGGTGGCCAGGGGTGGCCATTCTTAAAATTTATTGACTTGGAATCGGATCGGGAACAAAAAACGTTTATCGGAACATCCCTAGTATTAACGTTTATATCGTCTGACTTTTTCCACAAGAAGTTCTCCAATCTGCTGTGTCTGCCACTAGATATGTTCGGCTCTTGTTTTTGTTTTTTTTTTAGGGGGAACTACGTTGCTGTTGAGGAAGTTAAAGGAAGTAGCCTCCTGACCAAACACAGGACTCAGTCGTTTTCGACAGATGTCTAGTAAAGTGGGCTCTACTGTGTCTGTCCTCACGAGCCTGTTGGGAGAGCCCTTGCACTGACGGATAGAGGTTTTGCATATCTCTGTAAAGACACAGACGCAGAAGTATAAACTAGACTTAACTTGTAGGTTTTTGTTTCTATGCAACATCACATGAACTAAACAACAGTAGTGACCATCTTTTACTTCAGGGGTATTCATTTCTGGGCCTGGAGGGGCCGGTATCCAGCACGTTTTAGTTTTCACTCCGTTTCGACACACCAGGTAATAAACGGGCTTCTGCAGAGCCTGATGAGCTGCTGCACAGGTGACTCAACCACTGAATCAAGTGTGTTGGAGCAGAGAAACCACTAAAACAGATAGTTGTATCAAGAGCAAAGTCTCCCTGCGGTGTCCGTGAGGGCGCATGGGGTTGGTTAGCATTTCTCCCATAGATATGTCTATAAACACGTGTTTATAGACATATCTATGGTTCCTCCTACGTCCGTCACAGCAGTGGGTGGGGATTAAGCGGGTGAGTTTGACCGACTTCCGGGGAGGTTTGTTAAGATGGACGGCTCTCTGCAGGTACTCGTCTCTCATCATTCACTTTGAAAACCCGTTCAAAAGATTTGATTCGTTCTTGAACATCACATCACTAGTCATCAAGTTAAATTAGCATTCCTGGACTCACCCATCTTGTCTCAAGATGAGGAAGGACGTTGTTGGTTTAGCATCCAGGAAACAGCAGAGGACGTCTCAGCCAGTAGAAGCTAACCATTAGCATTAGCAAATCCACAGTACAGCAGAACTCCTCCAGGCTTGTTTTATTTATGGAGATAAAACATCCATGTTGCAAGTCAGTGGTAGAGTCGCGTTGCTGTTGTCCAATGAAATAAAACTTGCCAGAATATCAGGAAATAAGACTCCAAATTCTGCTGCCTCCAGCTCAACTCTGATCTGGCTCACTGCTATTTCCTGAAACGGGAGCACCAGAGCTTTCCCCCACAGAGATTGACTCACAAGGCATTGATTTATTTTCCCATAGTTCACATTATTATTTATGCTAAATTTGGTGTTCTTGTGGGGGCAGATTTCCGGAGACATTCGGCACAAGAACCACAGTCGTTCCATATGCCATACAGAAACCGGATCGTATTTGCTCCACGCTCAGTGTGAACGAGGGGTTAATTACATGATTGTGGTTTGTGGTCGGAAACCTACCTAAAGAAAAACCATGAGGAAAACATGCTAATTCCATGCAGAAAGGCTGCAGCCAGGATTCAAACATGTGACGAGAAATCATTGCTGTAACAGTGCCACCAACTGTGACTCTATATCTCCTTCCATACTAGCACCGGCTCAATTCCGGTCAGCCTGCCCCAACCCAGCCAGGTTGATTACACAAACAAATGTGGAGGTTACTGAGCATACGGGTGGTCTCCAAAGTTTTCGTGAAGATATTAGTAATGTCATGAGTGCATGGGCGGGGCAATAGACACACAGAGAAATCCGTTGTAAACAAAAAAGGCAGCCGCGAGCAGCGCTGCTTTTTGAGACAGACTCTGATATTCTGCTGTAGGGCAGCTCAAGCCTCACACACACTGTGTGTGTGTGTGTGTGTGTGTGTGTGTGTGTGTGTGTGTGTGTGTGTGTGTGTGTGTAGCAGAGACAGCTTCAGTCAGAGGCATGTTTTCTCCTCAGAAAGCAGACTGATAATGAATCACGCATGCGGGAAACCCTTGCTGGCTGATTTTATCCATCAATCGGAGTCTCCTCGTAGGCGTGAATTCAAGCCAGCCAGTCTGTTGGCAGTTAGGGTTAGTATGTGTGTTGGACCAGTTCAGCCGGAAGCAGACCATCTTGTGAAAATGGCCGAAAAAACGACCGATTACACATGGAAAAAAAGTAGGTTATGTGTATGTGAACACTCCCTACCCAGTCCAGGCGGTATTGAGCCGATGCTCGTATACGTAGTCCCAAAGACCCATAGGAGCAAAGAGACACAAAAGGCATTGTTTCTATATTTATACACATTTTTAATGAAGTTTAGTATCGGATGTTTTGGTTTGTAAATGAAAGTCCGTTTACAGGTTTCTGCAACCTTGAGTTTCCAAAGAAAACCAGAGATCAGAGGTTCAAGCTGACAATGTACCTTGGTGTGAAAACTAAAGATGGTCTGCAAACGATGCAAAACCACAAAGAGCAACAAGCACAGAAAAGTGATTGAAAAGAGCACTCATGCAATCCACAGAAGCCACCGCGAGACAAATATACACACAGGAAGTCACGCCCACTCTCTCGCCCCTTTGTGCAGTCTCTCTCTCTTTTCCTGAGTGTTACTCATGGCAGTGTGTTGCTGAGCAGCAGCCAGTTGTTTTTCCCTTTGCTGAGCTCTCGCTCTCTCTCGCACCATCTCATTCACTCATCCTTTGCTCTGATTCACACACACACACACACACACACACACACACACACACACACACACACACACACACACACACACACACACACACACACACACACACACACACACACACACACACTCTCTCTCTCTCTCTCTCTCTCTCTCTCTCTCTCTCTCTCTCCCTCTCTCTCTTTCTCTCTCGCTCTCTCTGTGGCTTTGAGCACAGCAGATTTCTCCTCTCTCCTCTTCCAGTCTGCTCTTCATTTATCTTCTTATTTATTTTGTTATTTCTTCACACATCTCCCTCTTTAATTGCCCCAGTGCCTGGGGGCATTAGTGGGGGTACCTGTGTGTGTGAGTGTGTGTGCGTGTGAGAGAGTGGTAAAGCATTCCAGCATGGAAGCAGTGGCACTTTATACCTTTCGTGCAACAGAAGGTGATGAACTCAGTTTTAACAAGGGAGACATGCTTAAGGTAAGAGAACAAGCTCGCTCTATCTATCTATCTATCTATCTATCTATCTATCTATCTATCTATCTATCTATCTATCTATCTATCTATCTATCTATCTATCTATCTATCTATCTATCTATCTATCTATCTATCTATCTATCTATCTATCTATCTATCTATCTATCTATCTATCTATCTATCTATCTATCTATCTATCTATCTATCTATCATCTTCTGGTGAAAAACAATATTAAGGAAATTTAAAACAGACAGAAAAGTTGTTACCTTTACAAAAGTCATTTTTATTTAAAAAGCAGGGAAACAGAAAACTTTATAGGCTTTAGAACAGCCGTTTGACATCCATCGGAACATCCTTGGTTGTGTTCTGAGTATTTACGTGTTTTGATTTTGGGTTTTGGCTCCTGATGTTTGACATGCTCTGTTGCTGTCTCATTATTTCTCTTCTCAGTTGATTGACTAAATTTCCTTCTTCATTACTCCGAGGCTTGGTTGAGCTAGTTTCACATATGATCTAAGTCTAAGTAATTTGATAACTGCTGAACATCTGTTGCTTTTTGACACCGGCTGAGCTTCCGTTGGTCATGGATAACCAGCTGAAGTTCTTGTCCTTATGGTACCTCTGCTTTTGAAATAGTTGCTGCTTTAATGGTTTAACTTTTTTGAAGTACTTTTAATGTTCAACTTATTCTTTACCATGTTTAGTCAAGCAAGCTTTGCTATTTGGGCTACTTTAAAGCTGAAATACTTCATTTGCATTAAAATAACCAGTAAAAGTTAGCAGCTAATTGCTACAGGCTAGAAATGTTTAACAGCGAACGTTTAGGAGTTTTTCTTAACCTTTTATGTAGATAGATGCTGGCTGTGTCCCAATTAATGGGTTGCATTCTTCGAAAGACCCGATTTAAGTGGACCGGGTAGGAAGTGTCCGTCTTCAACCGTTTAGACTGAAAGTGAGAAGCTGTAAATTAGGACTGTCTCGCCTTCATCTTTATTCTCATCCTTACCTCAACGTAGGTCCTGTCACCTAGCAACCACGACAGAGTAATAAAGAAGTTAAAGACCAAGTTCACTTGTTTCACAACACGTTTGCAGAGGTCTCTTTTTAATGAATGCCTCATGAGGCGATTTCGGTGGGACAAAAGCTCTGGCGCTCCCGTTACAAGAGCTATAACTGAGCCAGAGCGAGGTGAGCAGAAGGCAGCCGGTTTTGGAGTCTTAATTCCTAATATTCAGACATCTCGCCTCTGATTGGCCAATAGCAACACGACTCTACCGCTGACTCGGTTTGTTTCGTAACACTTATGTTTTATCTCCACAAATAACTCAAGCCTGAAGGAGTTCTGCTGTGTGATCGAGTTGCTAGTGCTAACTGTTAGCGTCCACTAGCCGAGATGTACTCTACCCTCTCCTGGATGCTAAAACTAACAACAGCCTTCCTCGTCATGAGCCAAGATGGGTGAGTTCATTAATGCTAATTTGCAATGTGACATAGAATGTAGAAAATAGTGGTAGAAGACTATTTTTAACTTTAGCCTGCGTGTGAAACTCAGAGTGACTGATCATATTTAAATAACAAGCACAAAAGGTCCTCAGTGAACTTGGTTTTTAAAATAAAACTTACCGACAATGCATGAAGTACAGCACTGATACTATTGACAGTCCCGGTAATAGTTCTGGGGCAGGTGTCACCAACTCCAGTCCTCGAGGGCTACTGTCCTGCTGGTTTTCTGTGTTTCCTGCTCTATCATGCCTGAATGGAGTAAGTTAATGTTCTCCTTACCACGTTTAACTCTGCACAGGTCTGTTAATTACTCATTCATTTTAATCAGGTGTGTAGGAGCAAAGAAACAGCTAATATGTAGCCCTCGAGGACCGGAGTTGGTGACCCCTCTTCTATTGCAAACCCCAGCGTTGAAGAGCAAGAGCTCATCTCTGGATTTGAGACGGCAGCAACAGCTGTTAGTAAGCATCATGCGCGCGTGCGTGCGCACACACTCACACACACACACATACACACGCGCACACACAATCACACACCCAAGCAAAGATGGAGTGGAATTAATTTATCCACAATATCGGGCCACTGTAGCGGCGGTTGGTCAGCCTCTAATGTTTTATTTTCAGCTACAGTTTCATAAACCTTCTGGGAAATGTTGAAATTTAGATGCTCTAGAATAGACACTCGAAACTGAACAGCAGAAAAATGATGTATTGTGATAGCAGTAACGTTTTTCATGGATTATTTAGTTATCTCAGGCTGGCCCTTTAAAGAGTCAAATATTCTTATCATTTAGTTGGTCTGCAGAGGTTTCTTCACCCAGCATGAGGTGGTGTTTAGTTTTGATGCATGAGGAATTGTGTGTGAACTCCTGCTTTGCAGCTTTACATTGTGCATTAAAATGAACTAGAATGGGACGAATGTTCATAACGCTGCTGGGTCATTGTGCCGGGATGAGTGGTGGTCTTGTCTCGCCAACAGTTTTATTAGTGGTTCTGTTTGGGGTGAGATGAAACTTTTATTCCTGAAACATCAAAAACCCCTCAGCCATAAAGATTTTATATAAGGACATTGACAAATAAATACGCAGAGGGCTTCCAAAAAAACAGCCTTTGATCCCAGATCTTGTTGCCCAGAGTAGATAGAGGATTTATGCATCAATCTTTTGGGGTACATTGTTTTGTTCTCAGCTTACAGCGTGGCAGTGGGGCAGAACCGGATCCATCAGGCTCAGAAGAGCAGTGACTCATAAAGAAACGACAAAAAATAGCTTCAGAGATAAATAAAAAGTAGCAGCTCTGAAATTCTGTTGAAAACTTGACGGCAGTGTGGCCAAGTCCGACTCGAGGGACAGGAGCAGGAAAACATGCGTTCCTTTTGTTTATTGGAGAACAACAACAGGAACCACACTTTTCTTTGTACGATCTTTTTTAATAGACAGGAATTCTTTAAAGGTTTTATTTGTTTGCACCAACAAAAAAGAACCAATATTCTGGCTGTGTCTAAATTCAGGGGTTGCTTCCTTTTGAAGGACACAACTGAAGGCCATCTTTGTATAAGCAATGTGATAAAGGCTGTCCAAATCCAAAAGCTCCTCCAGAAGCAGCCTTCTTCACCCCAAGGGGTCTGGTGTATCGATAACTGCACACTTTATCCCAAGATTCATGGTGGGCTGAAGATATTTGATTATATTAAAGGTGTGGTACACTGAAAACCCATTTCTAATGATTATTTCTGAATATAATCAGCCACTCTGAGTTTTTCATGCAGGCTGAACATGAAAACAGTCTCCTAAACCTAGCTGCATTTGCTTCTGATGGAAAATAGATGATGAAACGCTAGGATTTGAAAACCCAGACAGCTCTACGTCAAACTGTGAATTAACTTTCATGGACTCACCCATCTTGACTCACTGCAGGGAAGGCTATTGTTGGTTTAACGTACAGGAATCAGCAGCGGACATCTCGGCTAGCTTAAGCTAACCTTTAGTATTAGCAACCCACCACACTGCAGAAGCTCTTCCAGGCTTGTGTTATTTGGAAATAAAACATCCATGGAAGATGATCCACGAAAATAGACAATGAAACGCTAGGATTTGAAAACCCTGACAGATCTACGTCACACTGTCACGTAACATTCATGGACTCACCCACCTTGACTCACGACGTAGGAGCTTGTTGTTGCTTTAGCGCCCAGGAAACAATAGAGAATGTCTCGACTAGTAGAAGCTAACCATTAGCATTAGCAACTCCACCACACAGGGAACAACTTACAAGGCATTAATTCCTACTAGAGACCACTATAAGTATTGATTTCATGAGTGAACAACTCCTTTAATACATACCAGCTCAGTGGCCAAGTGGTATAGTGCCCACCATAGGACTGGGAACTAGGGTTCGATTCCCGGTCGAGTCATACCAAAGACTTTAAAAATGGGACCCAATGACTCCCTGCTTGACACTAAGCTTCATGGGGTTAGATTGGGGAGGGGGTTAACCCACCAAATGGTTCCCGAGCGCAGCCACCGCTGCAGCTCGCTGCTCCTCTCCATGGGGGTGGGTCAAATGCGGAGATGAGTGCAGCTGGCACCGAACCGCTGTCACTCATCCCTACCGCGTCAGACCGGCGGCACCCGTCCAATGCGGGCCTGTTCGCGTATGCGGCGGGACCAGCGTGGTCCGGCCGGTAAACAGTCTCCTGTGTCTTGGAGTGTTCTGGAAGCAGAACGTTAGAGAACCTTACATCAGGTGTAACAGTACAAGAGAGATGTTGTTGTGTCTCGTCCATTTCTCATTAAATACAGGGCAAATCACGTTTTTACCTGCTGAGCCTACGTATAACACCCGGTAAAGCCCCCTTAATTCATCTCACAATTAAGGA
Source organism: Nothobranchius furzeri (assembly GCF_043380555.1). Lineage (NCBI taxonomy): Eukaryota > Metazoa > Chordata > Actinopteri > Cyprinodontiformes > Nothobranchiidae > Nothobranchius > Nothobranchius furzeri. The sequence continues at coordinate 49,513,467 of NC_091752.1, forward strand.
CCTCCCGTTGCGTAAACTTAACTTTATGGCACAGGGTAAAACAAGGAATTGTTGATAGAGAAATGAATATAACACAACTTCACCACAAGATGGAAGAAAAAGTCATGGAACCGGAAGAACGGAGGCCCTAAAGCCTGACCCTTTCACCGGCTCAAAGAGAGTGAAACCCACGCGGCCACGTTGGTATTAGACGGATAAAACTCCTGTTTTACTCCGCCTGAAGGCCACGTAGTAAAATGTCGATTCCACACACCGGAGTGATTTACAAGAACCGAAGTGATTTACAAGAACCACCGCCAAAATCCAAAGAGGATTTTAGGACGCAGAAGCACTGCGAGAGAACGGTTTTACTGCTTCGGGGCGCGTAACCCGAGCGTTAACCTATTTAGCTACTTAGCTCTTCGGCTAAGCTTGTTAGTGTCTGGAGCGACCAGACTTAAATTTGCCCGATTAACCAAATGTCCCTTAGCGACGAGGTAATGTTTTTAGGGTCTTTACGGGGTGGCGACACGCCGTCCAGCGGGTTACGTCTTACAGCCAGATTAATATTCAACAGAACTATTACTGCACGCGAGGTTCACCGGAAAAAACAATGCGGGGATCAGCCGCTACGCCGAGCGGAATATATCCGACGGGGAGTAAAATCTTGGAGATTTTACTAACAATTGCACACAGTGTCAAAACACCGCGACAAAGGGTTTCCGAGAGTTCGGAGTTTCAGTTTTACTTCTAGGCGAAGGTAAAATGGCTTGAAGGTAAGCGGCTAGCTTTTAGCTCGCTACAGCGGTTCAGAGCGGAAAGTTAAATTTCCGACCTGAAGAGTTCAGAGACGCGATGTCTCGTCAAAACGGACAGAATATAGTGAAAGACCCGACTCACCCAGCCTCTCACCGAAGGACGAAGATGGGAAAACTCACAGGATTTGCTAAATTTGTGGTAAATTTGTGAGGGAATTTAGATCGGAAATTTTACAGTAACCCGTCCCCCGGACGTCTCCAAGAGGAACGATTTCGTTGTAGAACAACTTCCGGTTTTTCAAAATAAGACATCAAAGTGAAACACAGAGAAAACGTGTTATTTTGTGAAAAATTAGCTTTTAGATGGAATAAATTGGATATATCGCAGATATAGAAGTCTGGATAGGCTCGCTAAACTGTAGCGTTGTGGTTTATGCTCTTTTATGAAAGAGGAACCATTCTACATTCTAATTTGTGATATTAATTTTATTAAATTAATAACCAAATTGTATAGTTTTAAGAAGACTCAAAGGTTGTTTTCATCGATAAACTGTCGATAATATCCGTGGGTCTGTGTTTCAGTTCAATGAAGAAACAAGTTTGACAATTAAAAGTTTTAATTCTTCAAATTAAACTAATGATTTTGAAATTGACAAACAGGAAATAACAATCAACATTGGCAACTTTGTGGGAAAATCTTTAACAGTTGATATTGTAAACTTGCTCAAATAGACCTTCTGTTGGAGGTGCTGAAGGTTGAGAGTGATATGATGTGATTATGGATGCGTGTGTGCAAAGTGTAGTGAGAATTGAACATGAGGTGAGATGAATGCGTGTGTGCATCTGATTTTGCTTCAGGAAGAAACAGGTGTCTGAGTAAAATGTGATGGTTTGAATAAACTTAGGTTTAGTTGGAAAAGATGCATCAAAACGCTATCTGTCGTGTTCTGCCTCACCGAAAATCGGACTCCCTGTTGGACCCGGGACGTCACCTTAGGATGATGTTTCATCCAGGGCACCTTGGCTGGCAAAGAAGACAAAGATGCGCCACGAACCGGTCCAGAGTTGCCCTCGGTACACGTTGATGGTAAAGCGTTTTGTCGATGTGTTTTGTTAAGTTTAGTTCACTCAGAAATCAAAAGACTCGGTATGAGTCTGCGTTAGAAGTTGCGATTCAGCTATTCTGTCTGGCTGACAGGAACAGCGTGAGGGGGGGGGGAGAAATGAGCCGACCGGCTCTGTCCCCCCTTCGGTTTCTTCAGGTCCTCTCTCTTTCGTTGTCAAGCACGAACTGAATCATAAGACTGAAACTTACCAAAAACCTTTCTCTTCTCAAAGCAAACGTGTGCGTCAGCGAATGTGTTTTGGAGTTTACTGTGAGAATCTGTGTGTGGGTGTGTTTGAGTTTGTGTGCTTGAGTGTGTGTGAAGGTTAACAAACATCCTCAAACATTATTTAATTAAGTATGGATTCATTAATCCATTATAATTACCCAAAGCATAAGAATCATTCATTTGATTAAAACACATTTATAATGAGCAAAATGATAATGATTATTCTTTAACATTAAAATAGAGAAAAGGAATTTTAAGACTTGTTATGACTACATTTCCTGGGAACACATCTTCTGGTAGACTGCAGGTGTTCAGATGTTATGGTTTCCTCCCAGACTCGCTGGCGTTCAGGTCTTAATCTGTGGGTGAAAGTTCTCAGCGACCCAGCTTTGACCCAGCTGAGTCAAATGACCTTTTGCACAGAAAACCCATATTTCCTCACGTTACACCAGTGTGTGATGATGACTATTGGACTTTATTAAAATAGAAGCTAACTGTTAGCATTAGCAACTCCACCATACAGCAGAAACTCCTCCAGACTTGTGCTATTTGTGAAACTTCAGTGGTAGAGTTGCGTTGCTGTTATCCAATCTGGCGAGAGGACTCCAAATATCAGGAAATAAGAGTCCAAAACCTGCCGTCTGAAGCTCAGCTGTGATGTGGGTCACTACTACTTCCTGGAAATGATGCACTGGTATATTTTCCCACTGAGAACAACTTACAAGGCATTCATTCCTACTAGAGACCATTATAGATGTATTGATTACATGAGTGAGCTACTCCTTTAAAATATATTTCTAGTATCTATTATTAATTTACCAGTCATTTGGTCACTAATTATCCATGAAATTAGATAAAGTTAACATGTAATTCCTGAACGTTTTAATATGAAACTCAATGACTGGATATGATCTCACAGCCTTAGATACAAAACATGTTAGCAATGGCGGTAAAACTACTTTAGCTTCTTAAGGATAAGAAACTAACGAGAAAGGTACGTAAAATGTTGAGTTCTATTTATATTAACTTCTGTTTAGCGCTGTCACGATCGCTAAGCAACAGGACATATTCTGAGGTAAAGCCAAGAATAAATCGAAAGGCTAGACCGTCAACTAACAGTCTTTGCGGTCAATGAGGATCTGGCCTACGAAGGATGGGACAGGTCCTTCGAAGGATGCTGCCCCTGAATATGGACACAGCCTATGTGAGTTTGTGAGGCACGCAGCCTCAACCTCAATCTTAGCTGGTTCTATTCAAGCTAAGTCAGGAGTGTGTGTATATGTGTGTGTGGGGGGTAAACAATTTTTTTGAAATTAAAAACTGTAAAAAACAAACCTCTGATGGAGAGACAAATTCCACCCTTCCAGAAATAAAACAAACCTGCTCTGAGGGCCACAAACAGCCGTCCATGAGTTAAGTGATGGTTTCTGACCAGGTCTAGACCCACCGTTCCCTCCCAGCTGACTCTGTGAGCTAAACGAGGAATGTAATGAGGAGGAGATGGAGCTTTGTGATTACGAGATTAGAATAGTTAACATCTGTGACTTGTAGAGTCAGAAAGATGAAACGAGTCAGCACGCGAAGGCGGTTTGACAAATTAAGAGACACGAGGATAAAGCACAGTCCTAAATGCCCGGCTTATATAAATAGTGAAATTGTATAACTGTCCTAAGAAGGATATTCATTCCTCACTCAGACTCTGTTACCAACAGTTCAGTGCAAGGACAATTATTTAGCTCCATGAGTGAACAATGATTGATGCTGCAAACAGGAAATCAATCTTGAGTCTGGACTACATTTTAAAATACTGCAACTGTGCAGCGTTGCCGTTACAGATAAGTGAGGCATGAAATGAAGTGTCTAAAAGGAAGAGAGGAGAACGGAGGAACTTTCTCGGAGGCAAACATCTTGAGAGTTCTTCATCATTGTTAAATTAAAGTCTTTAATGACAGGATGTGGAAACGGGGAGTGTTTTGGTCCTTTCTACTTTACTAGGTCAAGGTCAAGGTCAGTTTTATTTATATACTGTAGCACATTTAAAACAGCTGTTGCTGACCAAAGTGCTTCACAGCATAAAAAAAAAAAAGAAATACACAACAGTGACACTAGATCTAAAAACAAATAAGTAAACTTGGCAAGATAAAATGGTCCGGGCAATTCTTGATAAAAGCCATTTGCTAAAATCGGCCATCATGTACAATATACAATGACACAAAAACAAAATTAAAGGTAGAAAATACCTCCTCTGTCCCTAATTAAAAGCAAGCTCACAAAAATGCGTCTTCAACAAAGTTTTAACTTTTTGACTCAAGAGTCTGGGCAGCCCTAACATTAGCAGGAAGTCTGTTCCACAGTCTGGGGCCTGCCACAGAAAAAGCCCAATCACCACGGGACTTCAGCTTAGATCTGGGGACCACCAGAAGATCCTGAGTACCAAATCACAGGATTCTTGGAGGGGCATAGATTGTTAACAGCTGACATAAATAAGAAGGAGCAATACCACGTAGAGATTTAAAAACGAACAACAACAGTTTCAACTGGATCCTGTATACTACAGGAAGCCAGTGCAGCGACTCCAGTATTGGAGTGGTGTGCTCTCTACGTGTGTTAATAGGTGAGCAGCTGCAATCTGAACCAGTTGCAGATGGTGTATGGAGGACTGCTCAAGGCCACAGTACAAAGAGTTGCAGTAATCCAGCCTACAGGATATAAAGAAGTGTATCACCTGTTCAAACATATTTGGAGGGAGGTAGGGCTTCACCTTAGCGAGCTGTCTTAGATGGCAAAAACAGGACTGAACCACTGCACTGACTTGCCTTGTTAATTTAAAAGAGCCATCAAGAAACACCTCCAGGCTTTTAACATTAGGTTTACAGTAAGGTGCGATTGGACCCATGAGGCGAGCAACAGTCTCTGGAGATCTTGGGCAATCAAAAACCACAATCTCAGGTTTTTCCTCATTTACCTAGAAGAAATTTAGAGCCATCCACTGCTTAACATCATTCAAGCAGTTCGTCAGCACAGCAAGCGAGTCAGCTCCTACTTGTAAAGGCAGATACATTTGCAAATCATCTGCAAAACAATGAAAAGCAATATTATGCTTTCTAAAAATGGAACCCAGAAGGAAGCATATACAGAGCAAAGAGAGCCGGACCAAGAATTCAACACTGGGGAACACCACTGCTAAGAAGTGAATTGTCAGAGCTAAACGGGCCAAGTCCTACACGATATGACCTACCAGCGAAATATGACAGGAACCATTGTAAGACCATGGCCTTGAGACCAACAAAGGTTTCTAGCTGAGATAGCAAGATACCATGTTCAACAGTGTCAAAAGCAGTTGTCAGATCAAACAATTTCCAGAGTCTGTGGTTAAAAACAGGTCATTAAAAACTCTTCAAAGAGCTGATTCAGTACTGTGGCGAGGCTTAAAACCTGACTGAAACTACTCAGTTGTGCCATTTTTTTCTACATATTCTAGTAGTTGTGTGTACACAATCTTTTCGAACACCTTTGAAAGAAATGGTAGCTTTGAGATCGGCCTATAGTTTGACAACACATTTGAGTCCAGACTTGACTTTTTTAATAAAGGCTAAAATATAGCATGTTTAAGATAATCTGGGACCCAGCCAGTGGCAAGTGAGGAGTTCATTATCCTCAGAATGAATGGACCTATGGCGACAAGCAAGTTTCTATGAAGGTTAGGCAGTAGATTGTTAGTAGAGCAATATGATATCTTCAAATGGTGGATGACATCATGAAGTTCATCTAGGGAAATTCCTGTTTTGTAACACATAACTTTCATTTCGTAACACATAACTTTAGTTTTGATGCATGTAATTCTCATTTTGTAACATGTAACTTCGGTATGTAACGTGAAACCTTTATTTTGTAACTTGCAGAAAAAATATCAGTGTACAAGTTTCAAATCACAACTTTCAAAACACAAATCTCAGTCTACAGTTACAAAACTCAAGTCTACAAGTACAAAACATTTTGTCCCAATTCTAGCTTGCTTCCAACAGGAATTGACTTTGACAGGAATCCGAGACTCATGATTGATTGGTCGGACAAAGCCTGTCATTGGTTCTGTGGGATGGAAGCTAGAATTGGGACAAAATATTTTGCACTTGTAGACTTAAATATATTGGCCAGAGGCAAAATTCCTTTGAACAGCATGTAACTGTAGACTGAGATGTGTGTTTTGAGAGTTGTGATTTGAAACTTGAACATTGATTGTTTTCTGCAAGTTACAAAATGAAAGTTTCATGTTCTGTACCAAATGTTACGTGTTACAAAACAAGAATTACAAGTTACAAAACGAAAGTTACAGTTAAAAAACATGTTACAGGTTACAAAGCTTGGTACAAGTTACATATAACATTGTCCCAATCCTAGTTCCATAACGTTGCCTCCGTCCATGCCAAATCTACGCCCTTGGCGTGATGATGAAAGCGCAGAGGCTGGATGAATTTTTCAAACTTAAGATCCTTCCCTCTGCAGATTCCAACTACCACACGCAATAAGATGTTTTCGGACAAAATAACAGCCCCAAATAAAGTACCATCGTTAGGGTTGGAGGTTTTGAGTTAACGGCAACTATATGAGTAGAACGTTTCCCCTTATGGGCTCGACACACGGGAGGCGACATCGCCTCTCCTCCATTCATTTTCGATGAGACATGCGCGACAAAGAGATAATCGCGGGTCTCTCTCCTACCAAGCGAAACGCGAAAAACGTGCGTGTGAAATTTTGCGCTCGTGCACGTGTCGTGCAAGGACGACCCAGCGACGCAATCCCAGAAAGTTGAAACATTTTCAACTTTTCATCGCTGTCGCTGGGACGAGGACCAAACAACGGAGGTTTCATTCACTGACCAATGAGCGGACATAATGCTCCGCACATCTCCGAGCAAACATGGAGGAGAAGTTGATTATTATTATGTTTTATATAGTAAAACCACAAGAAAGATTTCACATAACTCTAGCAGCACCTGGTGAAACATCATATCTATCGCTTTATTAACTCTGAACCGCTTAAATAACCTTCATTCCCTCCAACCTGACACAGCCAAGCAAAACAACGGAAGTTTCAATTTCGTCCTGGAACAGAATGCGTAGACGGCTTTGCCGCTGGCCGCTGCCGCGGATCGCCTCCCGTGTGTCAGGTAATAAAAGCGACAGCGACAAATTTCGCTGATCGCGGTCGTTTGTCGCCTCCCGTGTGTCGAGCCCATTAGACGTGTCTCAGAGTGAGCTGAGCCCTCCCTAAGCCGAGTCTGTTTTAGTCAACATCTGGTTTTGTACGAAGTCTGTGAAACAGATCTACATCCATCTCAGTTTGGCCTAAACTAAATATTTATAAAGCGCATTAAAATGCAACAGCAGGGAAAAGCAACATACACAACTAAAGACCAATATCCCAAGTTCAAAGAGACACACTGAAACAATGTTTTACGAAAATAAAACCACCATACAAGAACTTTAACTCATGAAGGCAACTATAAAACAATGCCATAACTTGGGTCAACTTCCCTGACTGAACACAAGAAGGTAAAAGTGGGTTTCAGGCAGGATTTTAAATGGGTAAGTGACGCTGCCTGCCCAACCTGTAAGGCCCTCTTCCTCTAGAAACACGCCAGGCTTTCAGGACCCTGAGCAGCAATAGACAAGCAGAGCCTAAAGGCTAGTTTATACTTCTCCATCAGCAACTTTGCGCTCAAATGCACTCGTATTGACAAAGACATTTTCCTTTTGTACTTCTCCGCTGGTGTGTCAGTCTTAAATCTGATCGGGGTTTGGATGAAATGTTTTCATCATTTTCAAGGTGGAAAGTACGAAGGAAAGGGAGAAACTTCATTTTCTTACAAAATACAAACAATAAAGGGTTTATAAATCATGTCATAGTCATAAATAATAAGCACAGCTCCATCTGTAGTGATCCATCAAAATGACGAGGAATGGATCAGAATACTAAAACCACGAAGCTGAGAGGCTCACATGAATACAAACATTTAAACAGCATCAGGATAATGTTTCACAGTTTTGGTAGATTTATTTTTATTAGCATTTTGGACATTGTTACAGATCGCACAGCGTGCAATACATTTAATTTTGAACTTTTCACAATCAGATTTAAGCTCCTGCTTTTATTAATCAATGTAAGTGATTACATTTGTGTGTTTATTAACCTGATCTGTCTACCGCCTCAACCAAATGTCCACACCCACAGGGTACTGGTACCAGTTTATGTTTCATTTGGTACCAAGCTACACAAAAAATAAAAGCTTCTTTAACACAGAACTCAGTGATTTGAAGATGCTTTTATTTTTAAAATGTTTATTATTGTCAATGTAGTCCTAATATTTAAAAATTGCAAAAGTTTTATACATTTGTACAGAAGTCTGAAAATGTGTCCAAAATAAACATTTTACCATCTTACCGGCTGTGCTGCCTGGTTTCCCGTCTCCAACATGTGCTCACGCGAGGTCCAAAGTTTGCTTAAAGGGATGCTTTGCAACATTTTAATATTTTTGAATCAGTTTCCTGAGCCAGTATGTGCTCAAATTACCCTTTAGGATTAACTAATTCACTGCCACCCGTTTCCTGATCAGAAACGCCCTTTGCTGTCAGCGTTTTTCAGTGTTTTTACTGTTTTTTTTAAGAGTCACAGAACTTGGCAGGCTAGAATGATGTCGACACCAAAACTACCAAAACAAAGAGAAGACTCACCTCTTACATCAGGAAGAATCCGCACGTTTCGAGCGTTATCCGTTCTTTCATAACCCATTGTCGAATTGTAATCGGCAGAAGCTTTTCTGGTTCGCGCCTCACTTATTTTACAGCAGCGACCCAAAACGATCTCCTAACACATGGATTTCTGCTTTGGGGCGACGGTGGCACAGGAGTTAAGTGTCACACTTGCTGGTCCGACTCCTGCTGGTGGGAGGAGCTGTGGAGTGGAGTTTTCTTCTATCATGCTTGTTTTAGGTCATGAACACAGCTGATTTGTTTGGTTTAGCGATGAACCGCTCCTGTTTCAGCAGTTAGATTAAGGTGTTAAAAAGACAAACGCACAGCAAGGAGAAAAGTTTCGTTTTCAGTAAAACCACTGTGAATTAATAACCAACACTAGGAGTGCTACAAGCAAGCAAAACTGCATAGTGCCCATTTAAAATGGCCACACAAAGTTTGCATGAAAAGTCAGTTATGCAGTTTTCAGACCCCGTTTTGTGCATCAGCACACTTTATGAATGAAAATCCCTAGGAAATACCATCACACCCTGCTGGGATGACTGGTAATAGTGATTATCAGCCTCTGAACGTCTAGAAAAGGACAAAAACTGACCAAAGGGGTTTGTTTTTATTGTTCTCTGTCCATGAACTGATTGTGACGTCATGACAGAAACCTGGCTGCACCAACATCCTTTTATCCATGTTTGTGTGTTGGTTTGTTTCCAGATCACCAACATGGAAGATGATCCAAACTGGTACACAGCTGAGCTCCACAACAGAAAAGGCTTTGTGCCAAAAAACTACATCAACCTGCGGCCACATGCGTAAGTACACACACACACACACACACACACACACACACACACACACACACACACACACACACACACACACACACACACACACACAACTTTTGTCAACTTGTACATTTCACACATCAACGTAATCAGTGAGTGTGCAGCGGGCAGCTCCAGGCCCTTTCTGCTCCGCTTTGGACATCTGCGCTCTGGCATAAGGCAGAATCCCCCAAGGAACCGCTCTTGCTCACTGACTTACATAACCATACAATCCAGAAGTGTGTGTGTGTGTGTGTCTTTACAGTAAATCTGCTGGTACACCCTGTTTCCCTATCCGACACACCAGCTGGGCTTTGCGTTTTTTTTTGTTTTTTTTTTTTTTTGTGGCAAACACCGAGCCGACAAGACAACCATTGCTTCAGCTCCGGGTTTTTAATAAACCCTGATGTTTGGTCCAGTCGGAGTTGTCTTGTTAGGTTTGTGTGCACCCTCAGGAGGAATATGTAGGAATATGAGTGTGTGTGTTTGTTTGCTCCTCAATCACGCTTCCTCGCTGAAGTTAACTGACACTAAACCAACAGAGCCAGGAAATTTGTCAGGATGTTTTAGATCTTAGTTGTAGTCATATGGCTCATGAAAGCAGAGTTTCCACCTCTAACACGAACAAACCGCCCCGCTCAGCTAGACTAATGAGCAAAAAACCTGCAAAAATGACACCATTACTTACACTGCGCCGCTGACAGCTCTAGCTTCGGGAGTCCTTTCATGAACATATTTAGCTTCTGAAATTTTTTTAAATAACATCACAAACAAGCCGTGATGTGTCTGTCAGCACTGATCATCAGTTTGCACCACCAAAAACCCAAGTTTAGACCAATAACCTCAGTAACCTCTTCTGTATTTTGGCATGTTTGTGACCATCTTCCAGCTGGTTCGCCGGGCGGATTTCTCGAGGCGTTGCGGAAAGTCGACTCCGACACAGAGAGTGTGGAGCCTTCCTCGTCAGAGAGAGTGAGAGCGCTCCTGGGGAGTTTTCCATGTCCGTCAGGTAGGAGATAATTACTCACACACACACACACACACACACACGCACACGCACACGCACACACACACACACACACACGCACACACACACGCACACACACACGCACACGCACACGCACACGCACACGCACACACACACACACACACACACACACACACACATGGTCCTATAAATATTTACATATACTGGTTATGTAAAGACTCCTCTTTTATTGTTCCTCTGGATCTCATAGAGATCTCTCTAGCTCATCTTCCACAGTAGGAGATGCGTCTTCAAATGTACGATTAGCAGGATGTTCGGTCCTTTTTATATTAAAGTACTGGAGTGTGTGCATTCATGTGTGTGCATTTATTATTTATGATGGTGGCAGAGGACCAGAGGAGGAGGGTTGGAGGATAAGGTGTGTGAGGAATGGTAGAGGGTGAGATGGAGGACCTCCAAACCCTCTGGTTTGATGTCAGCTAATCCTGTCTGGCACAGCATCTGGAACTGCTAGTGTGTGTGTGTGTGTGTGTGTGTGTGTGTGTGTGTGTGTGCACATCTAGAGTCAGGGTTTTAGTGCTGATGAAGGCCAGAACTAGCGATGAAATCTGGCTTTTCTTTGGATGTTTAAGAGAGCCTGAGGGTGACGATGTGGTCAGTTACTTGTCCGATTTGGATCGATCAGCCTCCGGTTGTTTGACGTTGGAATGTTTTGTGGTGGTGGGGAAGGAAAGAAAAGAAAGTGAATAGTAGAGAAAAGAAAGGAAATAAACAAGGGATAGAAAAACAAAGAAAAAGGAGGGAAAGAAAATGAAGGAAGTAAACAGGAGAAAGGAAAGTAATTAAAAGGGAAGAAGGCAGGATGAAAGGAAGGGTTGATGAAGGGAAATTGGAAAAAGACAGAAAAGGGAGAAGAAAATAAAATAAATGGTATGGAGGATGGGAGGAAAAGTAAGGAAAGGAAAAAGGGAAAGAAAGTGAAAATGAAGGAAAGAAAATGGAAGGAAAATTATACAAGAATGAAATGAAGAGAAAGGAGAAATAAAAGCAAGAAAATGAAAATTAAATCAATTAAGGACAGTAAAATGTGGAAAAGAAGCAAAAGGAAAGGGCGGAAAAACAAGACGCGAGTATCAGAATCTATTTTAATTTCCTCTTATTTGCTGCTGTTCATTGATGTCTGACAGGCAGCGTTTGCCGGCTGCTGCAGCAGCCTGAAAATGGTCAGGTGTTCTGTGGTTTTTGAGCTCTGACGGAGCTCCTGTCAGCGGAGACGTCTCTACAGGAGCTCCAACGGAGATCTGTGCCGGAGTCGGGCTCTGCTGAGCTTCGACAACGGTCCGTGGAAATTCTGATCCACTTTAACAGAACGGAACCAAATGTTTGCTTCATAACTAAAAAAGTTGGCGAGAACAGAAAACACAGAAATGGCCCAACTGTGGTGGAAAAGATTAAAACGTAACCCCAGGAAATGTAGAAAGACATCCATAAGTGGAGAAAACACTATAATAGTGAAGACGTTATTAAACAAGGACCCAACCTTTTGGTCACTTTGTCTTTTTCATGATTTTTGTGAAGACTGAGGAACAGACATCAGTTATAAACAGACAACATATGGGGCCTTGTTAAAACTCTACACCTTTTTGGAAGGTAGAAGGCGTTTTAGGGGCTTTGCTTTAGACCATGCCAGTAAAACTATCCCAGTGGATTCTTTTGTAGCTTTCCCTTATAAAGCGAAGTGAAGTGATGCCAACCCAGACCTTCACAGAGATACGGGAATCCATTTTTCGTGGCTGGACGCGTTCCCAGTTCTCTTTGACACTGCAGCAGATGCACCCAAAGGACATGTTTTGGGCTATTTCTGAGTTTTGTACCATGCTGGAACTTAGATCTATCTCCTCTTTTATCAAAGTGGCTCCATTTGCTTGTTTGGGAACTTGGACTGCTGCTGGGAAAAGGAAAACTTTCCCATGTTTCTAAGTTTTAACCATTTAACACAACTGACATTTCTGTGGGTTTCTTCCTGTGCCAAATGAAGGTCCAAACATACATCTTTGATGCAAATGTGTTCTAATTCTTAACCCTCCCACTGTCCTAATGGGTGTGACCCCGCAAGTAAAGTTGACCATTGAGCAGGGTTGATGGTTTATCCCTTGGGTCCATGTGGCAGGGGTGAGGAATGAGCACCACCTCACCCCTGCCACATGGACCCAAGGGATAAACCATAAATCCTGCTCAATAGTCAACTCTCCTCGCGGGGTCACCCATAAAGACAGTGGGAGGGTTAAAACAATCCAAAACAATGATAATGCCCAGAAATTGTTCCATTAACTCTGCTGTCTGGAAGAGATCTAATCTGCAAATGCCTTTGTGAAGGATCTGTAATGTTCTCTGGTCCTGAAGCTTGGTTTATGCTTGACGCATTCACTTTCCGCGTGGTGATGCGGCTCGCGGATGGAACGCGCTTCACAACTCGCAGCATTTATGGTTCATGCGGCTTGTCTCTGTGGTGAGCCAATATTCTCCCAAAGTGTAGGGGGCAGCATGGAGCTCTACAGCATGCATCCAACACTAAACCGTAGTAGAAGTAAAAATTACTGTTGTTTACAACATGTCATTCCAGCATTTTTAACAGCGTCCTCGTCTTTTCCGACAGTGCGAGCTATTTCTCTCCAAGAATTATTAACAACGTGTTGATCACGGTGATCTCTGAGAGCTGAATCATACAAATGTTTGTATTTCCGAACCTCTGCCATACTAGTTCTTGCTGGTCCGCCATGTTTTTCCGCGTCCGACTGTCCGCGTAGTTAGAAATTTTCCTAGGTGCGCGTTGCGGAAATTTTGGGCCGTGCGGAGGCGCGGTGGAGGGGCGTGGTTGTTAAAATGATGCAATTTCGCCACACGGAGCCGTGCGGACCTCGCAGACGTGTCAAGCATAAACCAACCTTTACTGGTTCTAGTTCATGTGAGCACTGTACCAGTGTTAGCCCCACCCATCATGATCTCATTGGTTAAAATGTATGATGATGTTCAACCTAACAAGTAGTGATGAAGATCTCAGACCTGCTGTGACCAAGAAACCAACAAAAATAATAAAAACAGCAATAATGTACAATTAAAAAAATAGCTGGTGTTAAGCAGTGTTGGACAAGTTACTTTAAAAAAGTAATTACATATAGTTACCCCCACCATGCCACCAGGGGGTTAATTTCTAGGAATACTTGACTCGTTAGTCTCTAGTAGGAATGAATAACTTGTAAATCGTTCTCGGGGAAAAAAAATAAACACCAGTGCACCATTTCTCGGCCCTAAAAGTTGCCCACATCACAGCTGATCTTCAAATATGGGAGTCTTATTTCCTGATATTTGAACTTCTCGTCCCGGATTGGATAACAGCAAAGCAACTCTAGCACTGACCTGTAACGTGGATGTTTTATCTCCACAAATAATGTAAGCCTGGAGGAGCTTCTGCTGTGTGGTGGAGTTCCTAATGCTACAGGTTAGCTTAAGCTAGCCGAGATTTCCACTGCTGATTCCTGTACGTTAACCCAACAGCAGCCTTCCCCGTAGTGAGTCGAGATGGGGGAGTCCATGGAAGTGAATTCACAGTTTGACGTAGATCTGTCAGGGTTTTTAAATCCTAGAGTTTCACAGTCTATTTTCTATTGGAGACTAATGCAGGAGATAGGTGTAGGAGACTATTTTCATGTTCAGCCTGTTTGTTAAACTCAGAGTCAGTCAACCACACCTTTACAGCTCCATGTCAATCAATCAATCAATCAATCAATCAATCATTCAGATTATATTTATAAAGCGATTTTCAAACAAAGTACTACTCAAAGTGCTTTACAAAATGACCCCAAATTCCCACCTATAGAGGGCCCAGTAAGCAACAGTCGACCACTGCCCCTGGGGCAGAGGGCCCCCACAGAGAAAACACTGGATTAAAATGAGTAAAAATATGAAAATAAAATAGCTAATATAAATGACAAAAGTAAGAAAATAAGTAATAAGTAAAATCATATAGACAGTAAAATAATAACATTAAATAATGAAACTGTGCTAAAATATAATCATATAAAACATGCACAACAAGCAATAAAATATAATCATGTAAAACGAGAAATAAAACTGTAGTAAATAATTAGTCGTCATCGTCGTCTTCCTCCGCTCATCCGGGTCCAGGTCACGGAGGCAGCATCCCAACTAGGGAGCTCCAGACCATCCTCACCCCGGCCACCTCCACCAGCTCCTCCGGCAGGACCCCAAGGCGTTCCCGGACCAGATTGGAGATGTAACCTCTCCAACGTGTCCTGGGTCGACCCGGGAGGATTAGATAAAAGCTAACCTAAATTGGTGGGTCTTGAGCCTGGACTTAAAAACATGAACATTCTCTGCGGCCCTGAGGCCCTCTGGCAGCTCATTCCAGAGGCGAGGGACATAATACTGGAAGGATGCCTCGCCGTAAGTGCGTCTCCTGACTTTAGGGATGACCAAGAGACGCCTGCCAGAGGAGCACAGAGGCTGTGAGGGTTCATATGGTAAAAGCAGTTCTGAGAGTTAAAAAGGCCCAAGACCGTTAAGCCGCTTTAAAACCATTAGAAGAACCTTAAAATGGATCTTGAAACATTTTAAAGACTTCCAGGTATTGTACAAAATCTCACTTTTTCCCAGCAAAACCTTAGTTTTAACATGGACAGGAAAATAGGGAGGAAAAAAATCTCATTTGTCAAAAAATGATGTTGAGTTGTGAAAAACTACACTTTTTGACTAAATTTTGATAAAAATGAGCATGACTATGGAATCACATCCTACACCACATGTGACCTTGCCGTGTGTAAAACCAATTACTAACAAGTCATAAATACCAATTCAGTGGGATTCCAAGATCATAGACACATTTGAGCTGAAATGGTTTCTACTCATTAGCATTTCAATGTGAGTCCCACCAATGGACCAATGACGCTGTGACTCTTTTATCACTTGCCTCCACTGGCTGATGGACCATAAAGAATGTGCTGAATCCGTTCGTTCATTGAACTTGTCATCAGTCGTCATTAAGCTCTTACCGAGGGCACCATTAGAGAGAAGTGACCCTCTGGACTGTGCTTACATTACAGCTTTAGACTGTAATCTCCTCGGAGATTTAAGTAACGAACAGTCGGGTCATTGTCCCATGGATATCACCACTTAAAGGCTAATTTCACGCTTGATGAACCTTGAAAAAAATATCAAGCTGGATTAATAAAAGCATGTTGAAAAAATACATTTCTGTCAAAAATGTGAAAAATACCTTATCATCCACTCACATAGCAGCAAGTCAATGCATTTAGACATTGAGATGTGGTGAAGAAAAACTGCTCATCAAAGGAGGTTTGAAACTCTGAATGTGACATAGTTGTTGGTAGGGATGTATATTGTGCCACGTTGCAGGTGTAGGAGTTGATGGACCATGTGTGGTGGAGCAGATCAGGAGGTAAAGATGCAGGCAGGCTTCAGATAAAGTAAAATGGTTTTAATGGTGGGACGGGAACGAACAGCACAAGACAACGATGACAAACAACCACAATGATCTGAAAAAGACTGATACAAGGGGGGAGGTATAAATACACAAGGCAAATGAGGAACACATGGGCAGGTAAACAAGGGGCAGGTGAAAACAATAAGGACTAATCAAGGGCAGGAGAGAGACACAGTCCGGGAGGCAGGGGCAGACCGTGACATATTGGTGAAATTCTGGCATTACGATACGTATCACGATACAACAAATCACAATATATTGCAATGCTTTCAGCCAAACAATATTAGCGAAGTTTTAAAACTGAATTTATTGTAGGAAAATTCAGTAAACAGTCCAAACTGATACATAACATGTTTAACATGAGGTATCTGAACCATAATAGAGGGATTTACATTTCAATGGCGGAAATAATACCCTATGCACATTGCTGCCAACTAGTGGTCGCCGTTTTAATTGCACCAAAAAATACACGCATGTAAATTATTCCAAAAATTCGATACACAGCTTTTGAATATCGATAGGAAAAAATATCATGATAAATTGCCATATCGATATTTTCTTAAATCCTTAGTTGCTGGTGTCAGACGGGTCAAGTCTATTTATGAAGCACTTATAAAACGACATGGCAGCTGACCTAAGTGCGTAACAAAGCAATCAATATTAGGGATGAGCCGGATATTCGTGTCAGACGAGTATCCGGTACGGATAAAGCATTTTTGACGAGTACGAGCATGAAACGAGTAAAATTTGTAAATATCTGTAATCATGCTGAAGGAAAATCCTCATTGGGTAACTGACTGTCTTCACGCTCTGTGATTGGCCAGTCAAATAGAGCACCCGCCCCTCCCTACAAGCAAAACTCTGCAGAGGGAGCTCACAGCTCAGTCCGCATCCGGTCCATCCACGCACACACACAGACAGTAACGGATCTCTCTGTGCTTGCTTCACTGTTCACGTTTCTTCATTACTCCACGTTTTCTTCAGTTTGCTTCTTTTTAAAGTTACTTTAAAGTTATTTAAAGTTACTTTTTTCGTAACGTACGTGGTGCATTTGACAAGACAGAGCTGAAAACGGCTCGTGCTGCGTCAGTCTCTGCCTCCTCTCCGGTCAGGGTTTTTTCCCCTCTCTCTCTCTCCTCTTCCTCAGAATCCACTCCCTCTTTCCTATTCACTCTTTCTCTTTCTTTACATTTTTAAATCACAATTGTCTATTTTTTGCTCATTTTAAATATATTTTAATCATTTTCTAAATTATTTTTTCTATTTTACATTTTTTTTGTGAAGCGTCACGTGATTTTTATCTTGAGAGGCGCTATAGAAAAACTATTTTCTTCTCTCTCTCTTAATTCATACACTTAAATATTAATGTTCTGATTTTATTGAAAAACTTGTTCTGTAATAGTTCCTTTACTATTGCGATCAAAAACATTTAATCTCAACTCTGAGGCTGCTCTGTAAATAGTTTTCAATAGACATCAATAAAAGCTGCAACTACGACATCTAAGGTAGCAGATTGACATCCTCCAAAAAGTAGATAGAAAAAATGTTGGTGTAAAAAGAATGGCGTTGTTTTTGTCTTCCTTTAGATGAAGTAAGCTGGAGAAAAAACAGTTTTTAATCACCAAATAACAATTGTGGACCTAGACCATATTAGAGTTTGAGTTCACATAAAACTAGATTTGACAGTCGTCTGCATAAATGTGATAATGTACAGCCTATTTTCTTGAGAATGAAGCCTAAAGGTTGTATGTAGTTTGAGAAAATCAGGGGTCCTAGAACTGAACCCTGTGGAACTTGAAATTTGCAGAGAATGGTCAGAAAAACAGAAAATATTCAGTGAGTAGCAGTTGTGTGAATGAAAATAGCTTGTTGGTGTCAGAGGATGATGAACAGACTGGTTCTAGATAGAAAACTGGCACCGGAGGCTCAGGGCAGTGGTCATGGCCACCCCACTGACCCCCCGGGGTCATTCATCTTCCTTAATTTAGAAATAAATTTCCTGAAATATCTGTGTTTCTCTCATTTGAGGTGAGTGTGATGGATGCACAGGCATATTGTTTTTAATGACAATAAATTAATGAAGCACTGCAATGCACAGCTGCAGGTAAAACTCTCCCAGATACTACAAGGATTAATTTAGTGTGCTACCACAAAATCTTCACTGGCCCCCTGGAGGGGAGTTTTGTGGGTGGCCGTTTGAAACCCCAACTCCATCCATGTCAATCATGTCCTTGGGCAAGAAACTATCCCCCGCCCTACCTGTTTGTGGTGTTCAGAGGCTCTGATGGCAATTGTGTGGGAGCCTCACCTGTGGCGTTTCTACATGTCTGCTGGTGTAATGGTGGGGGAGGTATTCTGTTCCTACTTTGGACCCTCATTACCTCCTGAGTCTGATTTATACCCCACAGCCTACCTGAGTATTGCTGCTGACCATGTCCATCCCTTTATGACCACATGGACCCATCTTCTGAAGGCTACTTCCAGCAGGATCATGCACCATGTGACAAAGCTCAGATCATCTCTAACGGAGACTGTAGCTATGTGATGTCATGTTGATATAGACCAGAACCTCCAGGGAAAGTTTCCAACACCTTAAATCTGATTATTGTTTTTTGAGTTTAGCAAAAGTGGTAAGACTGAAAGTAGTTAGTTGAAAATTATAAAATGTTATTTTCGAAAACATTGTTTACTTGTATAACTTTTGGTCAACAAAAGTCTCCATTTTCTTTTCTTCAGTGAGTTCTTCAAAGCTCGGTGGTAGAAAGTAATCCCACAGTTCAGTGATCGAGACACAGCTGAGAGGAACACATACGGAGAAAATACAGACTGAGATGAAAAGAGTTGGGGAGGGGGTGGGCACTGAAGACGAGGCGACAGCTTATGGTGGGTGGATTTAGTGTGTGATGTAACTTTTATATGAGCGCAGCTGAAATTAGATGGAGACCAGTCCGGGAGAGAAAGCTCCTCCTTTCTCTCGGGCACATCTCACTTACTTTCTGCCTATTCGCTGTTATTTATTTCATATGCATTTATTAATTCAATTATTTATTCACTTGCTTACTTATATATTATTTTAAATTGTTTATTTACAGAAGTTTATTCATTCATTGTATTGTTGTGTTATTGATCTGTATTTTTAATAGGTTTTATTTGTTTTAGAATTTTACTATTTGTTAATTTAGATTATTATTTTAAAATATATTATTTAGTTTTGACTATTTTCAATTCACTCGTTTGTTTATTTGCATTTGTGTATTTATTTATTGAATATTTAAATTGATAGTGTGTATTTTCCCTGGCGATAGGGGGCAGTAGATACCTAGATCGTTACAAGCAAGCAGTATTTTTTTGTTCGAGTAAGACCTTACCAACGGACGGCCATTAGGGTCAAAAATCCCTGGGAGCGCAACCTCCAGCAAAATGACAAATCAGACTGTCAGACTCGAAGACTGGGTTCGGGAGTAAGAGCTTTATTAGAGACTGCTGGCTGCAAGCGGTGCTGAAAAGGCTGACGGAAGGATGAGGTCTGAGTTAGAAAGGTGGAGGTTTAACTGTCTTAGCTTCTGAATACTCTGATCATGGAACACGGTGGAACGATGACTGAGTGAAGAGCCGGTGTGGCGTCTTCCATATATAGACATGGATGACGCAGGTGCAACGTGGAGGGAATCCCCGCGAGGGGCATGCTGGGTAATGGTCCGAGACAGAAGCCGGTCAGCTGGGAGTGCCCGGCCTGGGGGCTTGGACTCTGACAGGACCCCCCGGTCCAGGGACGGCTCCAGAAGTCCCCGGGCCACATTGGTGGGCCCAGAAGTCCGAGATGAGGGCAGGGTCCAAGATGGAGCGGGCCGGCTCCCAGGAGCGTTCCTCGGGGCCGTAGTCCGCCCAATCCACAAGGTACTGCCAACCCCGACCCCGGCGGCGAGCGTCCAGAATGCGCCGGACGGTGTAGATGGGCTCACCGTCGAGGAAGCAGGCCGGCGGAGGCGCCGGAGCCCGAGGCGGCAGGAGTGAGGATTCCACATAAGGTTTGAGCCGGGAGGTGTGGAAGGTGGGATGGACGCGAAGGCTTGTAGGCAGTCGCAGCCGGTACGTGTCCAGGTTGATGACCTTCTGCACGGGGTAGGGTCCGAGGAACCGGGGAGCGAGCTTCCTGGAACCGGCGCGGACCCGAAGGCCTGCCGTGGACACCCAGACCCTGTCCCCTGGAGCATAGGAGGGGCCCGGGCGGTGCCTGCGGAGGTGTTGGTGGGAGTAACGGGCGTTGGCCCGGGTGATGGAGGCCCGCGCCTTGATCCATGCATTTTTGCAGCGCCTCACCAGGGATTGAGCGGCCGGCACCGCAACTTCGGGTTCCTGGTGGGCAAAGACTGGGGGCTGATAGCCATAGCAGACCTCGAAAGGGGACATCTGAGTGGCCGAGGAGGTGTGGAGATTATGAGACAGCTCCGCCCAGAGGAGGTACTTAGGCCACTGCGAGGGCTGCGCCGAGACAAAGTAGCGGATGTACCAGCCCAACTGTTGGTTTGCCCGCTCCGTTTGACCGTTGGTCTGTGGGTGGTAGCCCGAAGACAGGCTGACAGAGGCTCCCACTAGATGGCAGAAGTCTTTCCAGAAACGGGCCATGAACTGGGGACCACGATCCAAGACCACGTCGACCGGGAACCCGTGGAGGCGCACCACATTCTCCAGAAACAGTTCTGCAGTGCGTCGGGCCGAGGGGAGGCCCGGGAGGGCGATGAAGTGAACAGCCTTGGAAAACCGGTCAGTGACCGTCAGGATGGTGTCGAGGTCGTTGACCGGCGGGAGACCCGTGACAAAGTCCAGCCCCACATGGGACCAGGGGCGGCTGGGCACCGGAAGAGGTCTGAGGGTGCCAACCGGAGCCTGGGTGGATGCCTTAGAGCGGGCACAGATGTCACAAGCGCTCGTGTATTCCTTAACATCCCTCTCCATACGTGGCCACCAGAGAGCCCGTTTAAGGAACCTGAGAGTCCGAGAGAAGCCTGCGTGACCAGACAGGTGTGATGAGTGGGCCCAGGACAACGCCTCACTGCGAAAGGCCGAGGGGACGTAGAGCCAACCAGCGGGGGTCTCTGGTGGTGCTGGGTCACCCTGGAGGGCGTTTTGGATGGCCTCCTCCAACGGCCACCCAAGGTGGGCCACAAAACGGTGCTCCGGGAGGATGGGCGCCGGCTCGGACGTGGGCGCTGAATGGGTGAACTGGCGGGAGAGGGCGTCCGCCTTCTGGTTCTTTGTCCCGGGGCGATAGGCGAGATGGAACTCGTAGGGTTCGAAGAAGAGGGCCCAGCGTGCCTGGCGAGGATTTAACTGCTTGGCGGACCGTATGTGGGTTAGGTTCTGGTGGTCAGTCCAGATGGTGAATGGCTGAGTGGTGCCCAGAAGCCACTGCCTTCATTCCTCCAACGCCCATTTTATGGCTAGCAGTTCACGATCCCCCACGCCGTACTTCTGCTGGGTGGTGGAGAACTTCCTGGAGAAGTAGGTGCAGGGATGTAGCCTGTCGTCGGGGCCGCCTTGGGACAGTATGGCGCCGGCGTCGACATCTGAGGCGTCGACCTCGACCACAAAAGGGACTGCCTGGTCTGGGTGGCGCAGGATAGGAGCCGATGTGAAACGAGCGACTAGGTAGTGGAAGGCCCGAACGGCGTCTGGGGTGAGCCGGAACGGTTGACCAGGAGGGCTCGGTCGGGTGAGAGAAGTGAGAGGTGCTACAATGGTGCTAAAGTCTTTGATAAATCGACGGTAGAAGTTGCAGAAACCCAGAAAACTCTGCAGTTGCTTTAGGCTGGTAGGTAGGGGCCAGTCCTTAACTGCCTGGACTTTCTGAGGGTCCATGGTTAGACCTTGGTCCGAGATCAGGTAGCCCAGGAATGAAACGGACCGCTGGTGGAAGGAGCACTTCTCGGGCTTGCAGAACAGGTTGTTGTCCAGGAGCCGGGTCAGGACCGCGCGAACATGGTGGTGGTGTTCAGCCTCTGACTTGGAGTATATCAGGATGTCGTCCAGGTAGGCAAACACCCACCGTCCCAACATGTCACGGAGGACATCATTGATGAAGCATTGGAAAACGGCGGGGCTATTGCACAGTCCGAAGGGCATCACCTGGTACTCCCAGTGACCGGTGGGGGTGATGAACACCGTCTTCCACTCATCTACAGCTTTGATACGGACCAGGTTGTAGGCGCTCCGGAGGTCCAGCTTGGTGAAAATCCGCGCCTGGGAGATGGCATCCAGGGCGGACGTGAGGAGCGGCAGAGGATGGCGATCTCTGACTGTGATCTTGTTCAGTCCTCTGTAGTCAATACAAGGGCGGAGATCACCCTCCTTTTTCCTCGCAAAGAAGAAGCCTGCGGCACCTGGGGACGACGAGGGTCGGATGAAACCCTGCTGGAGGGCCTGGTCGATATAGTCCTCCATAGCTCTGGACTCGGCGGGGGAGAGAGAAAAAAGGCGCCCCCGGGGTGGAATGGTTCCTGGCTGGAGCTTGATCTCCATGTCGTATGGACGGTGAGGCGGCAGTGCGGTGGCTCGCTGCTTATCGAACATCGCGGCCAGATCCCGATAGGGCGGTGGCAGATTGGGTGGCGCTGAACCGGAGTCACCTTCCGGGCAGTCAGGTCGAGGTGGAGGAGGAGAGAGGTGGGTCCGGCACTGGGCCCCCCATTCCAGAAGGCGAGCTTGGGACCAGGAAATCCGTGGGTCGTGGAGGCGGAGCCAGGGAAATCCCAGGATTAGAGGAGAGGAGGGAGCACGGATAATCAGGAAATGGAGGGTCTCCCGGTGGCCCTGGACTGTCATCTGGAGAGACTGCGTTCGGTTTTGGACAGGGTAAGGCTGGAGGGGCCTGCCGTCCACCGTGGTAACTGGTACAACCCTCTCCAAGGGGGTAGTGGGGATCCGTAGGCGTTCAGCCAGATCCACATCCATAAAATTGTCAGCGGCCCCCGAATCCACCAGCGCCTGCATCTGGAGCGAGGTCTCGCCATATTGGAGAGTGACTTGCAGAAGGAGCCGATTGGAAAGGG
>NC_091752.1:49541665-49544165 GCF_043380555.1 Nothobranchius furzeri
GTGCTCCAGCGAGACTGACATCCGGATGGTCCAATAGTTGCTTTAGGTCCAAAACGTGTTACTGTGAGAAAACCACTTTATTCATGTTTTTTTTTTTTGTTTGTTTGTTTCTGAAAGGTTTCAAGGTTTGTGGCTCAGAGATGGAGAAACAGCCGGCTGCTGCCATTTAAACTTTAGAACAAACTATCAGAGTCCCAAAAAGAAAATGGCCTGTACTTGTGTAGCACCTTCGTAGGCTTCTACAACCCTCCCGATTACTGGACAACCTGCTCTATCTCCTGAGCTACTGATGCCCCATTTGAAGACACAGACAACAAAAGACGTTTGGACCTAGAAATGTTTAGCACTCTCTTGTTTCCTCTGGCAACGTGGGTTTCCAGTTTTGACGGATGATGCCAGGGGAAGATACCTGCGGGGAGCGGTGAGTGTTCGGTAGATTTGCCATTGCAGCTTTTAAACATGCCCATTTCACATTTCAGAATTAGTTTAAGTTTGGTATTTTATTTTGTTAAGTTCAGAGAAGGCTTCTCCAGTAGTTGAGCTGCAGGTCAAAGGGTCAGTGCTTGTCTCACTGTTGGTAAAATATGTTATGAACCACAGAATAGATGATGATGAATGAAAGGAATTAGTAAAACTTGCAGAAAGTAACCATTAATGTACTTCAACAACTTTTAGAGTCAACTTGATTCAAGATGGCCACCACAGCCCATTGGCATTAGAAAATTAGAAACTGAGCTAAAAAGTTTGTTGGTGGAGGTTTGTTTTAACAGTGTAAATCTGAGATCAGATTGTTTATTTGTTGTTTGCTTTCCATACATCTTCTACACTGCAATGCCCCAAATTGGTGCAGCTTGGAACAAAATAAATATGAAGAGAAAATAAAATAATCACAGGCAGACTTGTAGTGTGACTGTAGCTGGTAGATTTTCCAAAATATTGCATTTAGATGCAATTATACAAAATGTATGTATTATATGTGATATTATATAAAATCGTGTTTTTGTAGAGATGCAGTGTTGTACAGTTGTTAGCACCTTTCCGTGTGAAGTTAGCAAGTTCTCCTTATGGACATGTGGATGCGCCGGTCTCCTCCCACAAACTACAAACATGCATGTTGGGTGGATTGAAGGCTCTAAGCTGTGCATGTGTGTGGGAGAGGTTGTTTCTTCTGATGGAGACCTAGATGGGTGATGGGGCGACAGTGGCACAGGAGTTAAGTGCTCGCCCTGTAATTGGAAGGTTGCAGGTTTGAGTCCCGCTCAGTATGTCGCCGTCGTTGTGTTTCTGGGCAAGACACTTAACCTCCCTTGCCTGTTGGTGGTGGTCGGAGGGACCGGTGGCTCCAGTGCTCGGCAGCCACGACTCTGTCAGTGCGCCCCAGGGCAGCTATAGCCACATCATATAGCTCATCCCCACCAGTGTGTGAATGTGTGTGTGAAGGGGTGAATGACTGATTGTGTTGTAAAGCACCTTCGTGGGTTCTAGGACTCTAGAAGGTGCTATATCATATACATATATACATATAGTACACAGCTGCAAACCCAGAGACTGAAAATTCACGCTTGCTGTGAACTCGCACTTACATGTCGCACTCAGTGGAGATTACACTTTCCGCCAGCTGCACGAAGACTACGAGTTAGTGCTAACAGTCCAGGGGAAGAGGCATCTGGATTTGAGACTACCTGGATGGGGAGTAGCGAGGCATAATGATGCAACAATACCCAGTCTGCAGGCTTTTGCAACAGCTTAGCAGGGCTGAAGGAAAGAAGCAGCCAAGACAGGAACATGCATGCGTGAAAGTATAAACTGCTTTGGGGTAGGAGGAAATAACAATATGATATGGTCAAAAGCTCCAAAAGGTGGATTTTGTGTGATATAGTCCCTTTAAGGAGTATGTACAGGGGTAAACACAGGGTGCAAACAACCATAAGCACGGGGGTGAGTACAGAGTACTTACTGGTTTAAATGTAGTGAACTTGTGGCACCTGCGAGCTCAATGTAATCTGTATGTGACACAAAAACACTACACAGCACAACGATGGCAGACATAGTAGTGACATTTTGCTCAGATGCTAGCTTTTGCATCCTATATGCAGGACTGGGTCAGTCATCACTGCGCCGCCTACAGGTTGTGTAGAACAGCTCAGCCAGGTTTCTGACTGGGACCAGGAAACGGGACCACATCAGTCTGGTTCTGGCGTCCCTGCACTGGCTTCCGGTCTGTTATCGTTCACACTTTAAACTCCTCGTCTTTGTTTACAATTTCTTCCAGGGTGGTGCTCCCCCCTATCTAGCCACGCTCCTGAACAGACATTCCCCATCACATGCTCTGTGCTCCTCTGACCAAGGCCTGCTCGCTGTCCCTCGTTCTAGGTGTCGTACTCGTGGGGACCGGGCTTTCTCAGTCCTAGCTCCGTCTCTCTGGAACCAGTTGCCACTCTCAGTCAGGCTGTCCCCATCTCTGCCAACCTTTAAAGGGGCATTATGGAAGTCTGACAGC
>NC_091752.1:49546665-49559165 GCF_043380555.1 Nothobranchius furzeri
AAATGTCATTGTCTGCTCTTTTAACACTGTAAAACCACAGAAAAACAAAGGCTGCATTGCTAATTGGGTACTGCCACTTCCACAATGCAAATGGAGAGTTTTACATGTAAAATCAGTCTTGTTTCACTTGAAGAAAAAAAAAGTTAAATAAGGTTATTACAGGTATTAAAAAATGTGTATTTTGAAGGGATAAAAGGACACGGTTGCGCTGAATGCATGCCAGCTCCTACAGCTGACAGCTCTGCAGCCAGAGGGACGGCTTTCTGAACTAAAGGCTAAATGTGTTGGGATCAGTCCAACACTGGACTAGAAGCATTCTCCACAAAAGACTACTTGTGAGGGGAAAACATGTTTTTTTATTTTTTGTAAGTCTGGACCACAGGTAGTCTCTTCTAAGATATGCCTGATTAAGGACGTAAACATCAGCTTGTCTTGTCACATGACATCATAATTTTTGCTGAACATTGGTATTTTTAAGTATTTTTGGATTTAAGAAAAACATTGATCTCCATTGTTGTTTAAATAGTCGCTCAACGATTATAAAGCTGTCTCCAATAGATGTATTCACCAATTAATCGACATGTCTGCATATTGATTAACTGGTTTACATGTCAATTGATTAACTATCAATTAAAGTCACAATAGCAAAACAAGCTAGCTTAAAAAGTAACATGGTAACGGAACTCTCACCCCTCCTGTCGGATATCATCCCTGTGCCAGGGATATGAGATGGGATATGGGAACCCTCATACCCAGAAAAAACGAGATAGCGCTAAACACCAGTCGCATTTTCCTACATCCAAACATCTTTTGTTGTCCGTGACTTCAAATGGTGTTTTCCTTTTTTGACTCTAGTAGTTTGTCCTAAAGGTGAAATGGTAGCAGCCGGCTGTTTCTCCTCTGATGTTACTGAGCAGAAAACCTCTCACACCAGTGAAGTTCTGTTGCAAAATGTGTGAGCACGAACGGAGTGGAGGACCCAGGTAAATGTGGAAGTGTGGTGGCTCGGTGAGACGGATGACCTGATGGTCCAGTCGTTGGTTTCGGACTGAGGTTTTTTAGACAAATGCAAGAGAACCACTTCATTGTATATATTTTTGTATTTTCTTTAATCTCAACAATACATTTAGAGCTACGTATACTCATTTCAAACATTTTACGAGGCATGAGGAGAATGTTTTAAGCTAGCTTGTTTTGCAGATTTACCATTGTAGCTTGTTCTATCAACTTGTACATTTGCATTTTGTAAATATGAACGACCAGTTCATATTCGTGTTGGTCAACCAATTCCCAAGGAAATGAGTCGACCATTCTTTTATAAAATCTGCCGACTGAGTATTTGACAAAGAGATGGATTACTTGTTAAAACAGCATATTGGTCAACCAGAAACCTGGTCAATTGTTCTGCCATCTTGGTAGAAGGACTAATTTAGATATTGGTGGTCTAATAGTTGAACATACAAGCTCCAGTAGCACGCCTCCAGGCGGTTCAGAACTCTGCAGCCCAGTTGTTAACATCTACCAGGAGGTCTGAACATATAACACCAGTCCTACGTGCCTTGCATTGGCTCCCTGTTTTTTATCGCATCAGGTTTAAGGTCCTCATGTTTGTGTTCAAGGCGTTAAACACAGGGGCTCCTAAATATCTTTCCGATGTCATCCACCAGCATGTCCCGGTGCGTTCCCTTAGGTCAGCTGACCAGAGATTACTAACTGTGCCTAGGTACAGCCTGAAGTCTCGTGGTAGTCGAGCTTTTTCAGTACTTGGACCAAGTCTCTGGAATGAGCTGCCAGCCGATGTAAAACAGGCCAAGTCATTAGAAACCTTTAAAGGAAGACTGAAAACACATCTGTTCTCGCTGGCTTTTGGACGTTGAAGTTGGGGGAAGTAGGCCGGATATGGACTGTGAACTGGCACTCAGGTTTTTGTACTGTATTTTAAAATGGATTTTTTATTGTATTTTTATAGGATTTATTACGGTATTTTACAGGGATTTTTTAGTGTATTTTAATGGATTTATTAATGTATTTTAATGGTCATATCTCTGTCCTATTGTGTGGCATTTTATTGATGTACAGCGCTTTGTTTGTCCATTCTGGCCATGTGAAAGCGCTCTATAAATAAAGTTGATTTGATTTGATTTGATTTGATACTGATCACCAAACAACACTGATCAACAGATTTGTTGGCAAACTTTCACATTCTTCAACACATCTGAATAACCTAAAGAAATGAGTTGATGGCTCATTGTCAAATTGGTTAACATATTAATTGCTATATCATAGGGATGTACGAAAATGTCAGTGTGGCAATATATCGTGATTTTTCCTGCAATATTATATCGATATTCAAAAGCCGTGTATCTAGTTTTTGGAAGAATTTACATGCAAACATTTGTGTATTTTCTTTTCTTTTGGTGCAATTCAAAAGCCGACCGCTAGTTGGCAGCAGTGTGCAGTGGGTTTTGTTTCCATCACTGAAATGCAAATCCCTCTAATATGGTTCATATACCTCATGTTAAACATTTAAGTATCAGTTTGGACAGTTTTTTTTTATTTTCCCATCATAAATTCAGTCTAAATAACTATCGTCTGATGTATCGCATATATCGTGATATATTCAATGTGTCGTCTCCCCTGTATACTTATTGTATCGCCATAATTTCACCAATACACATCTCTACTATATCAGCATATTGGCAAACCAGTGTCTTTTATAAATTGGTCAACAGAGTAATTGGGATGTTGGTATAGTGGTTAATTGATTCTTTTTTTTAATGCTGCATTTCTGTAAAACTCATCTTAAGAAATCAAACAAAAAAAGGTTGGTATGAAATGTTGGTCATTGATTGGTATCAGCCCTGAGAAAAATTCATAAGGATTGATCTCCAAACAAGCGACACTGAGAAATTCCCTTTAAAGGAGAAATCACCTGTAGTTTTTACACAATATTAATGCGCTGGATGGTGAAATGATTCATATTCCCTCATTTCTTATGTGTCTTGCAGTTATGGGGACCACGTTCAGCATTTTAAGGTGCTGCAGGATCGCTGCGGCCAGTACTACGTGTGGGACGAGGGCTTCTCCTCCCTCAACGAGCTGGTGGACTTTTACCATAGCAACAGCATTGCTAAGGAGAGGACGGTCTTTCTGAGAGACCCAGAACACTTTGCAAGGGTGAGCATATATGACTCATTGTTACTTACTTTCTTTAACCATAGCAACCAAATGAAAGGATGCATTTTAAAGATGGTAATGTGGACTGAGTAACATCCATTAGTTAAACTCAGTGGTTTCTTCTCATTACACTAAAGATGTTTCCTGTATTCAAGTAAGGACTGAAGATGTATGCGTAAAACACATCTATCCATTCTCATTTGCCTCCAAATTTAAATTCCAGGTGAGACTTTGAGACTCAGTGAAATAATTACCATACCTGATGTCAAATCAACGTCAGCACTGATGTAACAAGTAGCACAAAAAAATATTTTTTTCATGTTGATGAGATTTTGAGGGTTAAGCAGTCATGCAGTGAGGCTGACAGATCTGACGACACTCCACATGCCAGGCGAAGCGTCTGGAGCTGCGACTGCAGCAAGAGAGTTCGTTATGAAGGTGCAGCTCATAATGAAAGATCACAGGACGGCTGCCAGTTTCGGGCAGAAAGATCTTAGTCACTAGGTGAGAGGAACCGAGTGCCAAGAAAAACTGACTCTAAATGCAACTGGTGTCACTCAGGATTTGGTTCCCAGTTATGGAGAAGCAGCACAAACAGCAAAACGAGCCTTTTATTGGGATTGATTAAGATCGTCAATCTAAAGAGGTAACATTTTTCAGGTTAGACAGCAAAATCATTTGCAGATCAAATGAATGTTTGTTCCCGTTCTGGAGGAAAGCGGGTCATCAGTGTCAGTGAGGTAAAAAGTGTTAATTTCACTGGCATTCAGAGACAAGCTCAGGCTGTATAGCAACTGTTCCTGGGAGTGGCAAACACCCACAAGGCTCTCATAGATTCTCTGGAGGCTTTTGATCCACAGCAGTGCTGACATGTTGCTACCAATGTAACACCAGCTGGGGGTTAGGTTAATAAATGTCATGGTCTGAGACCATAGCCCTCCACTCTAACAAAGTCCCAGTCACAGTGAGATGAAGTCAGGGGACATGCAGTGTTTTTATTCCAGGAAAAAATTCATTGTTTATGATCTGCAGTCAAGTCTGCACAAAGCTAACGCTGCAGTAAACAGGAGCGACCTAGAAGTTATCTCTTGTGCCCCTAAGAAGCCACGGTATATTTTGTTTTAGTCTAATATTGGATAAAGCAGGCTAGAGGCTAGCATCAAGCTAACAATGCTAATGGTGAATTAGAAGCAAATAGCCGGCTCTAAAATATCTCAAGCTACTTTTTCAATTACCAACAACTCAATATTACAGTGAAATAATTGTGTGAAGTGAATAATGAGTCAGTCGTGGTGTTTTACTTCCTTTAATGAATCGTTCAGAACTATAGCAGCAAGCTAACAGCAAGACAGCAAACTACCACACTTAATCTAATAAGTATAGTACTTAATTACTACCATATAAGTGTAGTAACAGCTTACTATAACAAAACACCCAAGAATGCTAGAACCAGATAAGACAACGTATTTATATACTTATCAACTTACTGTGTATAACTCGTCTTTGCTCCTCATCTAGAATCTTCTGGCGCCGATCTGTAACTGGTAACAGCCATGAAACTCACAGAACGGTAGTGGGAAAGCAACTTTTTGTTCATAAAAATTGATTGCAGAAACAGAATTTGACCACTGGATGTCAATCTTACTTCACTCTTGCATATTGCTCCTTTAAATACCCAATGCTAGGCCCCACTCACTAAGTGAGCTAGCCTTCCTCTAGTGGTTCAGTTTGAAGCTATGGAATACATGTTTTTCGCCATGTCCACGCTTTATGGACACATGTAAATATCATCAGATGTTTGTATAGTCACAATCAGATTAGGTGCAAACAATTCCGAACTTGTTGAAAATGAACCGATTGTCCTCACGGTCTGATAGATAGCCAAGGTCGAAGTGGAGTCAGCATTCTGATATTACACAAATGATCTAAAACAACCCGTATAAAAACCATCTCCGAACATTTTGTGCAGAAATAAAAACATAAGTGAAGCGAAACTGTTGCTCCGTGGTGTTTTGCGGGTGATTGGACTTAGAAGTGAGGTCAGAGGTCGAAAAGTCTTTGCTTGCATTTTATAACAGCAGGAAAAGAGGAAATAAGAAACGTCCAAAAGTTTGAGACAGGCTAAGTTGTGCATTGACGTTTCTTCCTGATTCGATTTTTATTCTGATTCAGGTCAAAAACGAAGGAATGTGGTTTTCTGAAGACAGAAATTGCAGATCTGATGCTCATTCGGAGATGATCCATACTTATTTAAGATTTACCTAAATGTCAGTCTGACTTTTGTTTCCGCCTTGTGGAATTTCATCAGCCTCTTGCAACTTTGACTTTAAAGCTCAAATCTGGCTACTGATACAGAATACCAAATGAATTTACAAAGGTTTCTTCTGCTTCTCATTTGATGGAGCAAGAAACTTATGGGGGAGCGTGACAGGATTAGATCCTAAAAATAGGCTTTTGTTTCACAAAGCAGACTGCCACAAATTTCAGTCTTCTGTTTAAGCGTCCCGCCCCTCTACCGAAGCATGTCACAAATCACAGAGGAGGCGGTGTGTTCAGTTTTTCTGACAAAAACATCTGGAGCAGGTGCAGGGAAGGCATTTAGCTGTAGGCTGTTGTGATGGTGGTTAAATGGGCAAAAACAAGAGCTGTCACAGGGGAGGCTAATAAACGGTCTCATCTAAACATTCTAATCACGGAAAGTGGGAATCGGTTTTCTGGGAGGTTCTTAGAAACCTGGGCTCAGAGAAAACAACATGTGGTAGGTGGTGATGACTCGAAGTGGACTCATTCTGTCTACGTTCGTTTGAGATGTTTAAAAATAAACAAATATTTTGAAAGAAAATTTAGAGATGCAGAGCTGCCCTCAGCAGGAAAAGTGATGTTTGAGTCTCATCTGGTAGCAATACTTCATCATCTTTATTAGATTTTCTTGTCATTTTCATGGACTGCCATTAAAATGTCCACTGTAAAATTTGTGCAGCATGTATGCATTTATTTTTCTGTTAGAAAAACACCTGATGACTTGACCTTTGACCTTCTGTTAATCAAATGACATAACAACATTTAGCCTAGAAATCTAGCCAAAAAGTTTGCTCTTCAGATTGGTCTGCACGCTCCATTGTAGGCTTACTGTTGGCTTGGCTAAGTTCAGGCCGAGCCAGTCACAGCGCCCTATGTTTGTAGAGAGACGTTGAGCAAGCTTAGCAATTTTACGTCACAGCTTTTTTCTTTTTTCACGATGACGGCAGAGCTGTGATGGAGCAAAACAACAGCAACTTTGAACGATTTAGACTTGGGCTTTTCTTTGCTACATGAGCAACTAGAGGTACTACTACTTTTTGACGACGTATAGTGAACTGCTCTATCAACTGATTTTTCAAAAAAGTCTCGGCCTAGGAGGGGGCCATGGCTCTCTGATGTCACACGGGCTTGCAGGCGGGCGTGTAGATCCTCGGAGAGAAAGTGGAAAAAGGATGGCCTACAGGTCTCGCGTGAGTTGTTCAGAGCATCTCTGGTTGCTTATCAGGATGCAGTGAAGGCCGCCAGAATGGCCTATTTTGCAGACATCATTGAGACAAACTCCAATAATCCTAAGATTCTCTACAAAACGCTAAACTCTGTTCTGGTGTATCAGGAGCCTAGCTCCATGTCTCCTACAGCTGCTGGAAACTCTGAAGCTTTTCACAAATTCTTTGTTGATAAAGTATCAGGCATTAGAGCAGTCATTTCAGGTAACTCTGTTGACCCTGTTCCAGTTCCTCCATAACCACCCACCCTGAGCTCCCTCAATACAGTTTCATACTCTGAGCTGAGTAAGCTAGTTGCGAGACAGAAACCATCTGGCTCTCCACTTGACGTTCTGCCACCTCGTCTCTGGAAGGCTGCCTTTCCGTGCCTTGGCCCTTCACTTGGTCAGATTATCAATGGGAGCTTCAGCACAGGTGTTGTCCCAGCTGCTTTGAAAGCAGCAGTTATTCGGCCGACCCTGAAGAAACCTGGTGCTGATGTCTCTGTGATAGAAAATTACAGGCCTATCTCTACCCTGCCCTTTACATCAAAACTGCTTGAGAAAGTCGTTTATCAGCAGCTGGTCTCACATTTAGCTGACTCTGATCTGTTTGAGGTTTTCCAATCAGGGTTCAGGTCTGGCCATAGCACAGAGTCTGCTCTACTGAGGGTCCTAAATGACATCTATCTATCACTAGATCAGGGTACATCTGTGCTGCTTCTGTTGTTAGACCTAACAGCAGCCTTCGACACAGTTGACCACGCGATTCTACTCGATCGCTTGGAACGATGGGTTGGGATCAAAGGGTCAGCTCTGGATTGGTTTAGATCGTATCTCCAAAACAGGACATTCTGTGTTAAACTGGGTGATGTATTTTCTTCTTGGGAGGGGCTCCGCTGGGGAGTTCCGCAGGGGTCGATCCTTGGTCCTCTTTTGTTTGCCATTTATCTGCTACCTCTGGGGTCAATCTTTCGTAAACATGGCCTATCATTCCATCTGTATGCTGACGATTGCCAGATTTACTCTCCATTGTGTCAGGAGAAAGGTCACTCTATTCAGTCCTTTGTCTCCTGTGTTAATGAGGTGAAGTCTTGGCTAATGTCCAACTATCTACATCTGAATGAGGGAAAGACAGAGCTCATTGTTTTTCACCCCAACAGCAGGAATGTGGATTGTTATGTTGATCTTGGCCCTCTTTCTCCATACTCAAAACCAGTTGTTACCAGTTTGGGGGTGAAACTTGATGTAGGACTTAAATTTGACGCTCACATCAATTCTGTGGTCCGGTCCAGTTTCTTTCACCTGAGACGCCTTGCTAAAATCAAGCCTATGCTGTCGAGAGCCCACCTGGAGCGGGTACTGCATGCCTTTGTTATTTCTCGGCTTGACTACTGCAACTCTCTATATGCAGGGTTGTGTCAGTCAACACTGCGTCGCCTACAGGTTGTGCAGAACAGCGCTGCCAGGTTCCTGACTGGGACCAGGAAACGGGACCACATCAGTCCGGTTCTGGCCTCTCTGCACTGGCTTCCGATTTGCTATCGCTCACAATTCAAAATCCTCGTCTTTGTTTATCATTTCTTCCAGGGTGGTGGCCCACCCTATCTAGCCACACTCCTGAAAAGACACTCCCCATCTCGCGCTCTGCGCTCCTCTGACCAAGGCCTGCTCACTGTCCCTCGGTCTAGGTGTCGTACCCGTGGGGACCGGGCTTTCTCAGTCCTAGCACCGTCACTCTGGAACCAGTTGCCACCCTAAGTTAGGCTGTCCCCTTCTCTGCCAGTCTTTAAGAATCACCTAAAAACACACCTCCTCCGCTTGGCGTTTCCAGAACATGTTTGATTTTGGCCCTCTTTTATGTTGTATCCATTCCACAGTTTTCATTGATACACTCAATCCATCCACTCAATCCAAATGTGTTTCACACATTTGTCCTTTACCATAATGTTTCATCTATCTTGTAATTTCCATTTTGTATTTTGTAATTTGTATTTTGTAATTTGAATTTCTTTTATTGTTGATTTATTCAATATATTTACATACAACTGTACAATGTTCAGCGCTTTGGGCTTCCTGACAGGGTTGCGGAAGGCGCTTTATAAATAAAGCTTTGATTGATTGATTGATTGATTTTGTCAATATGATTACAACACATTGTTTGTTGCTCTGATTGGTCCTAGCGCTGTCCAGTTGCATGCAAAGACAGTTTGAAGGACAACCATATATTCCGGCCCCAACCTCAACATTCCACTATCTCCGCTCCGCTCTGGCACGAACTCCGCTGCAAAAACGGTCCCGTTGTAGTCAATCAGAGCTGTTCCACCACTGCGGTCGTGTGGCGCAGTGTGCCACCCGCTGTTCCGCCATCCGGACGCCAGAGCACCTCCGCAGTAAATGGACAGAAATCACAACCACCCAACAGGAAAGGGAGCAAGCACAACTTCCGTTATTTCACAATAAATTGATAAACAAAAAGCGTTTTTTGTTTCATATGCACAGGTTTAACAACTTTTAACAACTATCAATGGTGGCTGAACTTTAAATGCACAAAAATAAGCCATAAATACAGTTTCCACTATCAAAGTAGTCACCCTTTGTTGATCCAAACACTGTTGATCTCTCAACACAAATGATGGGCAGATTAAACAGTTCATTTCGATGCTTCTCCCACACAACGGGTGTTTGGATCTACTGTAACTTCCGTGTTTATTGCTCGGACTGTATCGCAAGATCTCGAAAATCCCGCACATGCCTGTTTGCGCACCTCAGGTCTCCGCACCGGAGCGGAGCCGTTGTAGAGCGGGTACCAGTAAAAATTGAGTTCGGAAGCGAGCGGCAGCGGAGGGCGGGGGCGGAGCGGAGATAGTGGAATTTTGGGGTAAGACTGAGCTGGGTCTATGGGTTGTGGACATACTATGTATTTACACAAATATAGGATAGCTTGCCAGTCTAAACAATAATAATTTCTTCACACCTCTTAAACAAATGTTCAGAAACACATTTGTCAACTTTTAGGTCGACTTTTCTGACTGTGAAACGTTTAACTAGTTTAATCCAGTAGAAGTTGAAGAAATGTTTGTGTTTCTCAGGGAATAGCACTCAAATATGAATCCTGGATAGAAACCTCAGGCAGATGCAAACATGAAGCCGACTGAAAACTTTAACAGAATGTTTATGCTTGTTGATGTTATTGGCACTCAGCACATGTTTTGGTTTTCCTCCTTGCCTTCGTGATGAAGCCCATGTGCTCTGCATTCCCAATTTTTCTCAGTTGTTTTTGTTTACACTGATAGAAGATGACACAGCTGTGTCCATGTTTCATCCATTCAAATTACCCTAGGTCAAAAACTCGCACCTGGAAATTTGACTTGCGTGGCACAAAGCCAGAGTTCTGGTTGCAGTTGTGTTTGTGATTATCAAAACTCACAGCCTGACCAAAAACAAATGTTGCTACTTAGATTAAAGATTTCGGGTTGCTGCGGTTAGTCATAGTTTCAGCAACATTATGTCCAGTGAACGAAATCTGCTGACTACCTGAATATGCTGAATGACTCGGTTATGCCATCAATGGATTTTATTCTTCCTTGATGGCATATACTAAGATAAAAATGCAATTTTCCCGATGAATCAGGCTCAAATTGTAAAATAACGTTTCAGGGAGCATGAGATCTCATTTTCACACAAGGACCAGCCCCCACAGAGTACAGACCTGGGGTCTCATTTATAAAACATCACGTAGAATCCTTACCAAAACCGTACTTAAGCTCAGCAAAACAAATGTACTTATGCCAAGTAGGTTTGTGACCTATAAAACATGGAAACACAGTTTCACGCAATCTCCGCTTTAAAAATACGAGACTATCGAGAAAGGTTCTCAGCTGCTTTTTAGTCACATCCCACCCTCAACACGCCCACTTTCTGCCATAAATGGTCAGGGCAAAGTGCCTTGTGGATCAGAGCAGTCAGACCTTCTGGCCCTGAATTTGACTCAGAACGATAGTAAAATTGTGCGTCTGACGACATAATTCTAGGCGCCAATTAAAAACTAAGCAATATTTCCACTCCATTCCTTTTGTAGAGGCAGAGGCTGTTCTTTAGAGTATATCAAAACAGACCTGACCTCTCTAGGATGTTCTGGGCCTGAGGTAAGCCCTCAAAGCAGTAATCTCAAATCGCCCTTAAATTAACACTTTGGCCACTGATTTAACCACCCTATGAACATGCTATCAGGCTGAAACTTTGTATGCGCTTACATCTTATTGTCCCCTAGTTTCCTGTACAATTTCATAAATCATTTTCATAAATCCCAAAGTTTGCGTGGAAAGTTGTTTACGCAGTTTTCCAACCCCGTTTTGTGCGTAAGCAAGTTTTATAAATGCGGCCCCTGAAACTCATCTCTGGGATGTTCCAGAGAAGGCTTTGCACAGTGGTTGGAAATCCACACAAATACGGGTACAACATGCCAACTCCTCGCAGGAGGGCTAAAGCTGGAATATGAACCTTTTACCTTCTTGCTACAAGGCAATATAAATATTAGGGATATTCGAAAGTCAGCAATATCAATCAATCAATCAATACTTTATTAATCCCAGAGGGAAATTAGAGTTTCAGTACACACAATTCAGAGATCAGACATACATGGGCAAGACACATGACAAGAATTGGTGACTATGGTCATTCGCAACCCGAGTCGCGCTACCTTAATAGAGAGCCCGTTTCCCCCGGTGACAGCAGCCATCTGCGGTGCTCATCTACTGTACAGTCACAGGTGGGAAGGAGATCTTGGGAGAAGCAAAGAGTACATTGACTCCTGCAGATTGATGACATCGCCAGGCTGAAGTCCCCCAATCTGAAGGCGGTGGGGGGAGGCGGGGGGAGGGGGGTAGGTCAGGATTTCACATCATCTGTCTGCATTCCTTCGTGGGGGTTTAATTTGCTCGCCGCTCAAGGCTGCTCAGGCGTCAGATTCAGATAACAAGAATTTGTTTGGGTCAGGCTGAGATAATTTTCCTCTCTGCCTTCAGTCTTTAAAGTGATCATTCCAGCCCTTCAGTGAAGCCAATTTTGGGTTTTTAAACCTGTCCATACCATCCGGTGACTCTCTCCGAGATGACATCCATTTTGCGCACTAATACCGGTATCGTAGATAGAACAGTGTCCAGTTTACGATTCACCTTGAATAACGTCCCAGTCTGAGAAGTTTCCACACGGACGGTGCTTTCCTTGGGGGCAGGTCACCCTCCAATCGCTCCCATCTTCCCAAATTTCCAGAAAACCAGATATCCTCCCACTCTAATCAGGAGAAATCCAGTGATCATCAGGCCGAATATCCACACGTCTTCGATATCCTGAATGGACAGCTGGCTGAGTCAAATGATCTTCCACTCCTTATGGGAATCCAAAACCTACCCCACCGGGTGTGTCCCCTGTGGACATGTGGAAGCCCCCTGCTCCGTTCTCATTGTTGAAAAAATCTTATCGATTGCATTGAATGACCAGTTTCTCAAATCCATGGTTAGTAAATAAGAGTTTTTAAGAAGAAATGCAGAGAAGAGCTCTGTTAGCAGACAGGACAAAAAGCCTTGGGAAAAAAAGATAAAGGAGCGAAAGAGAGACGCGTCTGTACTCCTCGAGTGACTTGAAGAATAGAGCCCAAAAATAGTATCATGCTATTTCACATATTGGGACTAATTAATTGATTAATCTTGATTAATCACATTTTAATCGTTCAAGTCAATGTGACCCCAAGCAATGTTTTTTTTAATTGAAAATACTGTTAGTGAGGTATAAAGGATATATCCCCTCCTTAATGAGT